>NW_027248395.1:300000-589952 GCF_041260155.1 Ptychodera flava
CCCAGAATAGTTACCATAGCAACTCAAAACAATAACATTAGTCTGGTTTTTGTGTTGTCTGACCCGAACTCCCCCCCCCCCGGTAGATAATTTTCACATCAAAGTAACTTTTCATTGGATATTAGATAAACTGAAATTTTCAACCCTAAAATGGTTACCATGGAAACAAGGGACAGTGAAATCGAAATCATATTTTGCCTTTTCGTTCCAAAATACCTTATAGTGAAATTTTCACAAAAATTGAACCCATTATTATTTGCATTATTATTTCTATATAATACGTATATTAATTAATATCATCTCTATAGCATCTACATCTACATCAAGAAGAGGTAAGAGACGCTTGGAATACTCTTCATATTAATGTAAAAGTACAAAAGCCATTTTAAAAGATATACGAAAATTAAATATGGTCTATAAAAAAGACCATACCAAATACTTAATGACCTTATGTACAATGTCTGCTAGTAGGTTCAGCAACAATAAACACTTCCTTTTCTAGTTTTTGCCTGTATTTCATTGACACATGTTACATCTTCTAATGAGCACACAACCAAATCACGGGTAATACCGGTATACGTCTGTATCTTCAAGCACTTCAAACCATACTTATGATTGTTTGCTATTATGTTCACCGGAGATTTATTTCATGCGGAATGGGCAATTTTTGAAATAATTCATACAGATTTCTTGCAATTGCATTCAAATTTATTAATTTTGTCCACTGACAACATTTCATTTTTTTTATATAGCTAGTATGACATTGGAACAATATCATTCTTGGTATTTTCTGACTATTGTTGAAGAACGTCGGGTAAGGTTTTTGACATTGCCATGATTAATAAGAAGGTCCATGCAATAAATGTCTTGAATTACTCACTTTTTGAATAGTACCCGTATGTGGGCTTCATGAGTATTTGTTTCATTTGGAACATTTCACAAGTTGCATGGTTATTGTAGAAAGGTACATATTTTATTAAATGTCATGATGGGAAATGAAAGCATTCAGTAATATATATTTTAAAGTTCATCAGCTGGTATAACCACATATACTCCTTTGTGGTCTGACCAGAAATTTTATACTGTACCAGATGTAATGTTTGGTTGATTAGTAAAAATCAGATTTAAAGCTAAATGGTTACAAGTGTTCTCTTTAGTTATGAGTTGCTTGCATTTAAAGGTTGTCATCATGAAGTCCAGGAAGGTAGTATAGCATCAAAAAGATGTCAAAGTTAAAATCACCTGTGATAATAAGTGGTATTGGTAAGTTGAGGTATGGAAGAAAAGCTTGTGAAACCTTCTCTTGAAAGATTGTAAGCTACAACAAGGAGACTTATAGAGTACAACGAGTTGCATATGTTGATGTAGTCTCGCAGAGACCCTGCGATTCGCGTTCTTCTGTTGGAACACGCACGCGCCTCTCAGAGACGCGGCGCAAATCCCAGGGTCTGGACGTTCTTGCAAGAGACCGGTCGGATTTCTGCCTGATCCAGGTACTTTGTAGAACTCCATACATCCGTTAATCAAAACAAAAATGATAGGTAGCATAGCAAAATAAAATTAAAAATGAAAAATAAAAACATACCGCGTATATAGGTCTACCAGCTACTAGCATATATTCTCTTCGCCCATTAGATAGGTGTTTCTTTTGACGCCACTACCCTATGAATATTCATATACTTGCAAGAACCGACAGTTGCTGTGACTGGCAGCGCGTGCTCACAGCTGCACAGTGTAGCCTTCGAATGCAGCCCATCGTCGTCGCGCACAAAACAAGGCACAGTGACTGTGGAGAGTCTAATGTTGATGCTGCACTGTTAGTAAGTTTGCATATCTGCATTCAAGCACCACCTATGTATGGTAATGAACATGAAGCACCTTGTATGTTTGCCTGATGTACAGGACACGTCAATGGTATGGTCTAGTTATATTGGATTCAATGACTGTGTCATTTCTGAATAAGCTGTAGTTGGGGAGAGTATATGTTTCATCGTTATCATTAGCTGTTAATCTTGATTCAGCCATAGCAATGATATCAGCTGCACGAATATTATGTTCACTTTTTAAATATTTATATTAAAGGATGATATATTAGTTTTAATTCTAGTTTATTGACTCCTGTCTTGGGTTTTGAATTTTTACACTTTATATAAGTCAAATAGTCCAATTGAGGTATTGCCTATGCCATTGAGCTATTGCAACAGAAATCCTGACATATGATTTCTTGTATCAGAAAAGGGAAGAAAACATTGAGTGCACTGAGTTGTAGAGTAGACCTATGTTTGAATGCTTATATAATAAGTGCTGAAAAAAAATTATAATTGCTTGTGGTAAAAACATAGAATTCACGAGAATAAGGTTTCTAATTTTTGCTCATTACTGGTGCATTGTGACATTTTTTTCACTTCTGTCCGTAATGACAATTTTCTTTCTCGAGCCATTACATGATCATTTTTAACTCACGTGTGTAAACACGTGGCTAATGTCATAGCGATGTCTGTGTGTCAGTCCGTCTGTGTATGTGTTAGTGTGTGTGTGTGTGTCTGTCTGTCTGTCTGTTTACACGATAACTCAAAAACGCCTGAACAGATTCAATTCAAATTTAGTACACAGGTACCATATGCTTCTTGCAAGAACTGATTAGATTTTGGTTAGTGTGGCTTGCATATTTATGAAGTAATGCGATATCATTTTTTCCGTACAATGGTTTCCCTATGGAGACGGTAATGACAGTGTAGACATATCAAGAAATACTGCACAAAATTTCATGAAACTTTCCACAGACGACAATATCAGAACATTATGATGAAACTGTGAGTGTCATGTCAATTACCTTCTCATTTGCATATTTAATGATCTTTTGTTATTAGTGAGATAACTCTGAAATTCCTGCACAAAACTTGATGATACTTGCAACAAATAATGGTCTGATATATATCTAATTATACTTCCAAGCATTGGGCAGTGTCAAGTTAATAAATAGGTCATTTGAATATTTTATGTAGTTTTGTAATTAGTCATATAACTCAGATATAACTTCACCAATGTGATGACATCTGCTGCATATACTGATCCGACTGATATCTAACTGTAGTGTAACGCATTTAGTAGTGTGAAATTAATTAAGGGTTCATTTGCATATTTAATGCACTTTGTAGTTAGGTATATAACTTTGAAATTATGGCACCCAAGTCTTTGAAATTGGGTACAGATATTGTTTTGATAAATATCTAATTGTACTGAGAAGCATTTGGCAGTGTCAAGTTAACAAATAGGTCATTTGCATATATATGAAGTTTTGTAATTAGTGACATAAACCCACAATAACTGCACCAAATATGATGAAATCTGCTGCAGATACTGATCCGACAGATATCTAATTGTGGTGTAGAGCATTTACAAGTGTGAAGTTAATTAAGGGTTTATTTGCACATTAATGAATTTCGTAATAAGTAATATTACTCCAAACTTACAGCGTTAAATTTGATGAAACTTGCTACAGATGTTGATCTGATAAATATCCAATTGTACTGAATTATTGAACAGTTTCAAGTTTATAATCAGCTCATTTGCACATTTCATGAATTTTTATAATTAGTCATATAACTCTGAAATAACTGCATCAAATATAATGAAAACTGCTGCATATACTGATCCGCCAGATATCTAACTGTGTTGTAAAGCATTTAGTAGTGTAAAGTTAATTAAGGGTTCATTTGCATATTTGCTAAACTTTGTAATTAGGTATATAACTCTGTAATTACGGCACCAAATTTTGCAAGTTAATGTAGGGATTATTTGCATATTTAATGAACTTTGTAATAGTGACATTACTCTAAAATACAGCATTTATTAAATAAAACGTGTTACAAATGTTTATCTGATGGATATCTAATTGTCCCATGAAGCATTGAGCAGTGTCAAGTTAATTAACAGCTCATTTGCATATTAAATAAATTTTGTAATTAATGATTAAACTCTGAGAGTACTGTGCGATGTTGAAAGAAACCTGCTTCATATAGTGATTACCTGTTGTTAAACACGTGAGCATATTCAGTTCATATCTGGTTATTCTTCAATTTAACCTGGTGACAATTGTTTCCCTGGAAATCCTCCATACCCCAACCCGAAAACAAATGGTTCTCCCCTTATTAATTTAGTATGGCAACAGTTACTATTGACGTCAAGGCAGAAATCCTGTACGAAAAGTTCACCAAAAGAGGGCTCACTGCAGACTGCATACAAAGTTAACACTGAACCATCATGACTCAATGCACAAAGCGAGAAAACGTAGGATGAGAGAAGAGAAGTAGAAAAAAGGCTCACACACAAAATAAGGTTAAATAGCAGTATTCTTATTCTTTCCCATATTTTAATGGGTCATCCATGTGCCCCTGTGGTTAGAGATTGCCGAAGGATATGATATTTTTACATAATGATGAAAAGCATGACTCTTAGTGGTAAAATTTTGTCAAATGTTGTCATGATACAATCCAATATGGCCGCCGGATGGCCATTTTGTTGCCATTTTTTCATATATTTGAACCATTACTCAAGTAACCCTGAACCGATTTCGTTCAATGTTAGTACACAGATAAAATACTATGGCATGTATATGCACGTCAATTTATTTTGTGATATAAACAAATATTGTAGCGATTTTTTCGTGTCTTTCATGTATCTCTAAACAGCCCTTACAAAAATGTCTTTTAGGACGCCTAAAAGAAAATGTCTTTAAGGATCTAAAGTAACCTTAAAGGAATATTCTTATAAGAACCTTCAGTATTTTAGCCCCTTCCTAAAAGAATATTCAAGGAATATGAAAAGTATTACTAAAAGATTATTTTTGAATCTTAAGGTATTCTTTAAAGAATACTATTTAAATGGAAACAAAATTCTTTAAAGACTACTTATGGTTTAAATGTTTCTTAAAAGACAATAAACAGTATCCTGAAAAAATACTTTGACTTTTTTAAGGAATACTATTTAAAAGGACACTTAATACATTAATGTACTTTTTCTGTAACATTCAATGACACAAAAGTCATATTTATACAGTCAGCTAGTATTTTTATACAAAGAAACTGTATTTCTAGAGTCAAAAATTGACAAGTTGCTGAGATATACAAAATATTATGAAAAGCTGTATGTAGCAATTCAAATTGACTCTTATAGCTGGAAGTGCACAAGCATTCTATGCATTGAAATAAAGATCTACCTTTTAGGATGTTTTTGACTTGCTACCACATACTATAATTGTGTAAAACTGATATCTTGACCTTTGTTAGGGGTGATCAATTCAGTAGATGCTGCATTATCAAGTATCCAAGCTGATGACACAAAACATTCAATTTCCAGTACCATTATTTTAACAATTCAATAGCCAAACAAGGTCTTAGTCACCAGCATAAAAATAATTTAGGCTTCATGAGGTTAATATGTGAGCGGAAAATTAATTAGATATCCACTTCCTGTTTAGTTATTTAACACGGTCGAAACCCTTTGTCTCCTAGCTCATGTGTCTCGCCATAAAGGTCTTTCGTTTACCTCAATGGCCTCACTGAATTTCAATGCATTGTGGATAATTTGTATACACAATCAAATTCCTAACTACATAACTACCTTGCCTTTAAACTGCACTCCTGTTTATGTCATGGTCAACAAGCTACAACTTACACTGTGGCTATACACTGAACAGACATGTAGACAAAGGATCATTGTGAACCTGACTGTATCTGTAACTTCTCAGTCTTCGAAACCAAAACATTGACATATAATAATCTATCTTACCTAACCTTGCCATATTGCAGAGAATAAAAGCTGTCAAACACCTAGTTATGTTGCTACACATTTTATATTTCATTTTAGAGCTGCAACTACCTTTGTGTCTTTTCAGTGGCGGCCATATTGTTTTGATGATGCCTACCCTTTATGCATTGGAGCCCCAATTGCATTCTTGAATTGGATTACGCTGCATCCTATAAAGGACTTAAAAAGTGTAGAACACAGCTTCATGGCAAAGATGGTGGAGAAACAGGAAAAAACGAATAAATATTAAACTATTTTGTTATGTGTAGATTAAAAAGAAGTGTATGATGTCCACTGACTATTTTTCTATACTTTATTGTCAAGGATAGAAGTTCTGATCTCTTTCTTTAGTATTCCCTAAAGAATACTTTATACCTGTATAATTTTTTTAATAAGACTAAATGCATAACTGAATTTCTATAAAATGCATGTTCAGGATTCTGACCAAATACACACTAAAGTCTACATATACTTTAAAGAATATAATACAGTAATCATAAGATATAACATGAATGTGTGACAAGAAATTAGGTCTTTATATGTGATAATATTCAAGATTTTTGTCTGAGTACGTAATATAATACAACTTCAAAGAAGAAATTTTGGGAATATACATTTTGGAAAATAAAGTAAGAATTCTCAAAAACAGCTACTAATCAAAAACGGTAACATTTTATGACAAGAGTTTTATTTTCATGTTAGTAAAGAAATGTCCTAAAGTAAAAGGTTATCCTTTAGTATTACTTAAAGGCGGAGCCTCCCTTTAAAAGGACGCCAAGGTATGGCGGCGTTCATTGTGTAAGTGGACACCAAACAGGCAACACGCGGGCACACGCTCCAGGAAATGCCACTTTTAATTTTTCCCAGCCGCAAAAAAACGGACAGACTGCCAAGCGGTCAGCGTGAAGTTGCTGCCGATCGAACTCTGTGGTTATATTCAAAGTTTAACGCGACTGGAAGACAATTTTTTAGGAAATTCAAGCGTTTGTGGTGGGGAATCAATGACCGTTGGCGATTTGAACCGACCGTCAATCAAAAGCTTGCATAAACTCCGTTTGCAGGATTAGCATAATGTGACAAAAGGTTGCGATCAGTTTGTGTAACTAATGTTATAGAAATCAAACATCATACTGGCCATGTGTTTGACTGGGAGGAGAACTCCACTAATGCGACAACCTTGGATTGAAGAGTGCGGCATTAAGGAAAGTCTTTTAGGACAATTTTGTCCTAAAGCCAGTCCTTTAGGCTGGCTAAAAGTCTTATAGTAATCTTGAAGCAGTACTAAAGGACATTTTCGAAAGGGAGATTTTGTTCAAACTATGTACACACTCATTCTATTGTATTGTATTGTAGTGTGCATGTGCATGTGTATTTATGGTGTGAGCGGGGAACGTGCCATCAGGGATGACTTTTTTATAACTTATATATCTGCAGATCAGGCCTTGCCTACTGTAAGCTTCACTGGTATACTCTGAAAAATGTCCCACCGTGTCTCTCAAATATCACAGCCCCCTCCTCACTAATGACTGTTCTTCAGAAGAGGTTTCTTCCACTGTGCACTCCCTGGTCGTTTATATTATTATTATGTCACCGTTGTTGTGATACCAGATGTTGGCGTTGGCTGTTTTCTTAATGGCCGTCTTATTCTTGCGAGTACTCAACTCAGTAAAGGCTTTTTTAGTTTCATACAGTGAAACGATATGCTTGGCTGCTGCTTTGCTCTTTGGGACACCTTCTAGGGCAGGTGTTTATTATTTTGCATAGATGGTAGGCTGGGGTTGCATCAATTAACCACCTAGTATACACTTAAGCCATGTACATCGCTTAAACTTTTCTTTGCCATCAGTGACTATTTCAAGGTGGTGTCCCAGTTCTAAATTATCTTGTTTTTGCTTTTGGCTCTGCTGTCAGCGACGCAGAGCTTATCAAATAGGCTGATTTTCCACTGTCGTCCGTCATCCGTCGTCCGTCAACAATGGCCTCTTTCTCTGAAACCGCATGTCTTGTGCTTTGAAATTTCACATGCAGTTCACTTCACTCAATTTTGTACAAATCGTTGTCAAATTTGCGTAAGGGTATTTTTAGTGCATTTTTTGCTGTTTTTGGTAAATAAATCTTCTTCTCTGAAACTGCACTTCCGACGCTTTAAAATTTGATATGCAATTTACTTTGGGTTACTTCAGGGTCAGAAGTGTTCAAATTGTTGAAAAATTTTTCATATTTGTATTTTTAAGGCAATTTTTGTCATTTTTCGTCGAAAAAAATCTTTAAAATCTTCAAAATAACAGGTCAGCTAGCTTTGATATTTGGAATTGGTAAATAGTCATGCAGTCCTTTTATTTGAGATAGACTCTGAGTATGTAGAAACTTTCTTATCGGCTTGGATATCACTTTTACTTCTAGCGAAATGTCATACGCACACCTGCTCAAATGACCTTGAAAAAAGTATTTGTAATAGAGATGACGAACTTTCACAAAATAATTCTCGGTACTTAAGAGAAATCGATAATCAGGCGTGGAAATGAATAATACATATCTCAATTATTTTTTCACTTATCGGACACCTCGGTGGCCCCAATCTTTTACAGAACAAGTGGATCATGTTCGCAGTGGAAATTTATCAAACTTTGTAAGACAGAGGTTTGATAAGCGGCCGAAAACTGCTGATCACTCTTGGCGGTTGATTCGTTACAAATGGCATGGGCTTTACTTTATTATTGATGTAATGTGGTTGATAATAGGCTTATAGTTGGAATACATTGTCATAATGAGTCGCCTATATTGGAAATGATCCGGACTGCTAAAAGCGTTATTAACTAGGGGGGTGCCTGTAATTTAGTATGGCAACAGTTACTATTGACGTCAAGGCAGAAATCCTGTACGAAAAGTTCACCAAAAGAGGGCTCACTGCAGACTGCATACAAAGTTAACACTGAACCATCATGACTCAATGCACAAAGCGAGAAAACGTAGGATGAGAGAAGAGAAGTAGAAAAAAGGCTCACACACAAAATAAGGTTAAATAGCAGTATTCTTATTCTTTCCCATATTTTAATGGGTCATCCATGTGCCCCTGTGGATAGGGATTGCCGAAGGATATAATATCTTTACATAATGATTGAAAAGTATGACTCTGATTGGCAGTTTACCAAACATTTCTTCTTTTCCATAGGAGCAGCATACTCCTCTAATCCTAGCAGCTTACAAAGGCCATTTAGATGTTGTGAAGATTCTGATTGATGCTGGTGCAAACAAAGAGGCATGTGATGAGGTATGTTTGGATGTGTTTGGCGTATAATGTAAATGGTATACATGTACGCCATATAATTGCAATTTTTTACAACTTTTCAGAGATTTTTTTTCAAAGTGTGTGCAAGGATGAAATACTGCGGCATTCTTGTGTCTTTAAAATTTTGTCACGATACAATCCAATATAGGCCGCCGGATGGCCATTTTGTTGCCATATTTTTATATTTTTGAACCATTACTCAAGTAGCCCTGAACCGATTTCGTTCAATGTTAGTACGCAGATACAGTACTGTGGCCTGTATATGCCTGTCAATTTATTTTGTGATGTAAACAAATATGGCCAGCGGGCGGTCATTTTGTAGCGATTTTTTCGTGTTTTCCATGTATCTCTAAACAGATTTCAGTCAAACTTTGTACACAGACATTGTATTGTATTGTAGTGTGCATGTGCATGTAAATTTATGGCGCGAGCTGGGAACATGCCATCAGCGATGAGTTTTTATAACATATATATCTGCAGATCAGGCCTTGCCTACTGTAAGCTTCACTGATATTCTCTAAAAATGTCCCACCGTGTCTCTCAAATATCACAGCGCCCTCCTCACTAATGACTGTTCTTCAGAAGATGTTACTTCCACTGTGCACTCTCTGGTCGTTTATACTATTACTATGTCACCGGTGTTGTATTACCAGATGTTGGCGTTGGCTTTTTTCTCAATGGCCGTCTGATTTTTTGCTAGTACTCAACTCAGTAAAGGCTTTTGTAGTTTCATACAGTCAAATGATATGCTTGGCTGCTGCTTTGCTCTTTGTGACACCTTCTAGAGCAGGTGGTTTATTAACTAGCATTGATGGTTGGCTGGGGTTGCATCCATTAACCAGCTAGTATACACTAAAGCCATGTACATCGCATTAACTTTTCTTTGCCATCAGTGACAATACAAGGTGGTGTCCCAGTTCTGATTTTTATCTTGTTTTTGCTTTTTAGCTCTGCTGTCAGCGACGCAGAGCTTATCAAATAGGCTTATTTTTCACTGTCGTCCGTCATCGATCGTCCTTCAACAATTGCCTTTTTCTCTGAAATCGCAAGTCTTGTGCTTTTGAAATTTCAGATGCAGTTCACTTCACTCAATGTTGTACAAATCGTTGTCAAATTAGCATAAGGGTATTTTTAGGGCATTTTTTGCTGTTTTGGTAAATAAATATTTTTCTCTGAAACTGCACTTCCGACGCTTTGAAATTGGTGATATGCAGCTTACTTAGGTTACATGAGGGTCAGAAGTGTTCAAATCGTTGTAAAATTTTCATATTTGTATTTTTAAGGCAATTTTTGTCATTTTCGACAAAAAAAATCTTTAAAATCTTCAAAATAACAGGTCAGCTAGCCTTGATATTTGGAATTGGTACATAGTCATGCAGTCCTTTTATTTGAGATAGACTCTGAGAATGTAGAAACTTTCTTATCGGCTTGGACGTCACTTTTACTTCCAGCGAAATGCCATACGCACACCTGCACAAATAACCTTGAAAACAGTATTTGTAATAGAGATGACGAACATTCACAAAATAATTCTCGGTACTTAAGAGAAATCGATAATCAGGCGCAGAAATGAATACTACAGATCTCTTTTTTTTTTACTTATCGCTCATTGGTGAGCCCCGATCTTTTACAGAACAAATGGATCATGTTGACAGTGGAAATTTATCAAAGTTCGTAAGACAGAGTTAGATAAGCGGCCAAAAACTGCTGATCACTCTTGGCGGTTTATTCGTTACCATGGCATGGACTTTACTTTATCATTTATGTACTATGGTGGTGATAGGCTTATAGTCTGAACTCATTATCATAATGCGTCACCTATATTAAAATTGATCTGGGCTGCTAAAAGCACTATCAAGCACGGGGTGCCAGTACGTTAGTATGGCCACAGTTACTATTGATGTCAAGGCAGAAATCCTGTACGAAAGCTCACTAAAGAGGGCGCAATGCATACTTCATACATAATTAGCACTAAATCATCATGACCTAATGCACAAAGGGAAACAATATAAGGCAAGAGAAGAGAAGTAGGAAAAAAAGGCTCATACACAAAATAAGGTTTAATAGCAGTATTCTTTATCTTTCTCATATTTTAAATGGTCATTTATGTGCCCCTGTGAATAGAGTTGCCGAAGGATATAATATCTTTACATAATGATCGATAAGTATGACTGTCCATGGAAGTTAACCAAACTTTTCTTCTTTTCCATAGGACCAGAATACTCCTCTCATCCTAGCAGCTTACAAAGGCAATTTAGATGTGGTGAAGATTCTGATTGATGCTGGTGCAAACAAAGAGGCATGTGATAATGTAAGTTTGGATATGTTAGCGTATAATGTAAATGGTATACATGTACGCCATATAATTGCAAGTTTTTCAAAACTCTTCAGCGATTTTTTTCAAAGTGTGTTCAAGGATTAAATACTGTGGCATTTATGTGCAAGGATGAAATACTGCGGCATTCTTGTGTCTTTAAACATTTGTCACGATACAATCCAATATGGCCGCCGGATGGCCATTTTGTTGCCATTTTTTCATATTTTTGAACCATTACTCAAGTAGCCCTGAACCGATTTCGTTCAATGTTAGTACACAGATACAGTACTGTGGCCTGTATATGCCTGTCAATTTATTTTGTGATATAAACAAATATGGCCAGCGGGCGGTCATTTTGTAGCGAGTTTTTCGTGTTTTCCATGTATCTCTAAACAGATTTCAGTCAAACTTTGTACACAGACATTGTATTGTATTGTAGTGTGCATGTGCATGTAAATTTATGGCGCGAGCTTGAACATGCCATCAGCGATGACTTTTTATAATATATATATCTGCAGATCAGGCCTTGCCTACTGTAAGCTTCACTGATATTCTCTAAAAATGTCCAACCGTGTCTCTCAAATATCACAGCGCCTCCTCACTAATGACTGTTCTTCAGAAGATGTTTCTTCCACTGTGCACTCTCTGGTCGTTTATAGTATTACTATGTCACCGGTGTTGTATTACCAGATGTTGGCGTTGGCTTTTTTCTCAGGGGCCGTCTGATTTTTTGCTAGTACTCAACTCAGTAAAGGCTTTTGTAGTTTCATACAGTCAAATGATATGCTTGGCTGCTGCTTTGCTCTTTGTGACACCTTCTAGAGCAGGTGGTTTATTAACTAGCATTGATGGTTGGCTGGGGTTGCATCCATTAACCAGCTAGTATACACTAAAGCCATGTACATCGCATTAACTTTTCTTTGCCATCAGTGACAATACAAGGTGGTGTCCCAGTTCTGATTTTTATCTTGTTTTTGCTTTTTAGCTCTGCTGTCAGCGACGCAGAGCTTATCAAATAGGCTTATTTTTTACTGTCGTCCGTCATCGATCGTCCTTCAACAATTGCCTTTTTCTCTGAAATCGCAAGTCTTGTGCTTTGAAATTTCAGATGCAGTTCACTTCACTCAATTTTGTACAAATCGTTGTCAAATTTGCATAAGGGTATTTTTAGGGCATTTTTTGCTGTTTTTGGTAAATAAATATTTTTCTCTGAAACTGCACTTCCGACGCTTTGAAATTGGTGATATGCAGCTTACTTAGGTTACATGAGGGTCAGAAGTGTTCAAATCATTGTAAAATTTTCATATTTGTATTTTTAAGGCAATTTTTGTCATTTTCGACAAAAAAAATCTTTGAAATCTTCAAAATAACAGGTCAGCTAGCCTTGATATTTGGAATTGGTACATAGTCATGCAGTCCTTTTATTTGAGATAGACTCTGAGAATGTAGAAACTTTCTTATCGGCTTGGACGTCACTTTTACTTCCAGCGAAATGCCATACGCACACCTGCACAAATAACCTTGAAAACAGTATTTGTAATAGAGATGACGAACATTCACAAAATAATTCTCGGTACTTAAGAGAAATCGATAATCAGGCGTGGAAATGAATACTACAGATCTCACTTTTTTTACTTATCGCTCATTGGTGAGCCCGATCTTTTACAGAACAAATGGATCATGTTGACAGTGGAAATTTATCAAAGTTCGTAAGACAGAGGTTAGATAAGCGGCCGAAAAACTGCTGATCACTCTTGGCGGTTTATCGTTACCATGGCATGGACTTTACTTTATCATTTATGTACTATGGTTGGTGATAGGCTTATAGTCTGAACTCATTATCATAATGCGTCACCTATATTAAAATTGATCTGGGCTGCTAAAAGCACTATCAAGTACGGGGTGCCAGTACGTTAGTATGGCCACAGTTACTATTGATGTCAAGGCAGAAATCCTGTACGGAAAGCTCACTAAAGAGGGCGCAATGCATACTTCATACATAATTAGCACTAAATCATCATGACCTAATGCACAAAGGGAAAAAATATAGCAAAGGTTGCAAATAACCTTGAAAACAGTATTTGTAATAGAGATGACGAACATTCACAAAATAATTCTCGGTACTTAAGAGAAATCGATAATCAGGCGCAGAAATGAATACTACAGATCTCTTTTTTTTTTACTTATCGCTCATTGGTGAGCCCCGATCTTTTACAGAACAAATGGATCATGTTGACAGTGGAAATTTATCAAAGTTCGTAAGACAGAGGTTAGATAAGCGGCCAAAAACTGCTGATCACTCTTGGCGGTTTATCGTTACCATGGCAGGACTTTACTTTATCATTTATGTACTATGGTTGGTGATAGGCTTATAGTCTGAACTCATTATCATAATGCGTCACCTATATTAAAATTGATCTGGGCTGCTAAAAGCACTATCAAGTACGGGGTGCCAGTACGTTAGTATGGCCACAGTTACTATTGATGTCAAGGCAGAAATCCTGTACGGAAAGCTCACTAAAGAGGGCGCAATGCATACTTCATACATAATTAGCACTAAATCATCATGACCTAATGCACAAAGGGAAACAATATAAGGCAAGAGAAGAGAAGTAGGAAAAAAAGGCTCATACACAAAATAAGGTTTAATAGCAGTATTCTTTATCTTTCTCATATTTTAAATGGTCATTTATGTGCCCCTGTGAATAGAGATTGCCGAAGATATAATATCTTTACATAATGATCGATAAGTATGACTGTCCATGGAAGTTAACCAAACTTTTCTTCTTTTCCATAGGACCAGAATACTCCTCTCATCCTAGCAGCTTACAAAGGCAATTTAGATGTTGTGAAGATTCTGATTGATGCTGGTGCAAACAAAGAGGCATGTGATGAGGTATGTTTGGATGTGTTTGGCGTATAATGTAAATGGTAAACATGTACTCCATATAATTGCAAGTTTTTCAAAACTCTTCAGCGATTTTTTTCAAAGTGTGTTCAAGGATTAAATACTGTGGCATTTATGTGCAAGGATGAAATACTGCGGCATTCTTGTGTCTTTAAAATTTTGTCACGATACAATCCAATATGGCCGCCGGATGGCCATTTTGTTGCCATTTTTTCAGATTTTTGAACCATTACTCATGTAGCCTTGAACCGATTTCGTTCAATGTTAGTACACAGATAAAGTACTATGTCATGTATATGCATGTCAACTTATTTTGTGATATAAACAAATATGGCCAGCGGGCGGCCATTTTGTAGCGATTTTTCGTGTTTTTAATGTATTCCTAAAAAGATTATGTTCAAACTTTGTACACAGACATTCTATTTTATTGTAGTGTGCACGTGCATGTAAATTTATGGTGCGAGCTGGGAACGTGTCATCAGCGATGAGTTTTTATAACATATATATCTGCAGATCAGGCCTTGCCTACTGTAAGCTTCACTGATATTCTCTAAAAATGTCCCACCGTGTCTCTCAAATATCACAGCGCCCTCCTCACTAATGACTGTTCTTCAGAAGATGTTTCTTCCACTGTGCACTCTCTGGTCGTTTATAGTATTACTATGTCCACCGGTGTTGTATTACCAGATGTTGGCGTCGGCTGTTTTCTTAATGGCCGTCTTATTCTTTGCGAGTACTCAACTCAGTAAAGGCTTTCGTAGTTTCATACAGTAAAAAGATATGCTTGGCTGCTGCTTTTCTCTCTGTGACACCTTCTAGGGTAGGTGGTTTATCAACTAGCATAGATGGTTGACTGGGGTTGCATCCATTAACCAGCTAGTATACACTAAAGCCATGTACGGTACATCGCGTAAACTTTTTTTGCCATCAGTGACTATTTCAAGGTGGTGTCCTGGTCCTGATTTTTTTCTTGTTTTTTGCACTTTAGTTCTGCTTTCAGATATGCAGAGCTTATCAAATAGGCTGATTTTCCTTGTTGTCCATCATCTATCGTCCATCAACTATTTCCCTCTTCTCTGAAATCGCAAGTCTCGTGCTTTGAAATTTCATATGCAGTTCACTTTACTCAATTTTGTACAAATATTTGTGAAATTTGCATATTTGTATTTTCGGGGCATTTTTTTGCTGTTTTTGGTAAATAAATCTTCTCTGAAACTGCACTTCGACGCTTTGAAATTGGTGATATGTAGTTTACTAAGGGTTACATGAGGGTCAGAAGTGTTCAAATTGTTGTAGAAGTTTTCATATTTGTATTTTTAAGGCAATTTTTGTCATTTTTCATCAAAAAAAATCGTTGAAATCTTCTTCAAATAACAGGTCAGATAGCTTTGATATTTGGAATTGGTACATATGTATGGAGTCCTTTTATTTGAGATAGACTATGAGAATGTAGAACCTTTCTTATTGGCTCTGACATCACTTTTACTTCTAGCGAAATACCATGCGGACACCTGCACAAATAACCTTGAAAACAGTATTTGTAATAGAGATAACGAACATTCACAAAATAATTCTCGGTACTTGAGAGAAATCGATAACCAGGCCTAGAAATGAATAATAAATATATACATTTTTTTCACTTATCTGGATCCTTGGTGCCCCCGATCGTTCACAGAACACACTGGGCAAAATCTTTGATATACAACAATATATACACATATACTGATTCTGTACAAATAGGTTAAGTATACACGTACGATGGTTGCAGCTCAGCTAGGTGCCACAAATTACTAAATCTATCATAGAATTGGCCAAAGGAAACAAAATTAGCAAGTCTTAGAGTAGATACTTATAATGAACGATTGGATATATAACATATACACACAGACAGAGAAATGTATTAATGTATCGCTTAGGATAGCTAATTTTATGATTAATTGAGCCCCTTTTGCATTAATGCACCGCACTGACAATACTCAGCAATCGTTCGACATGTCACTGCCCCTCATCTGCTGCAATGTTTGATGTGTTTGGCCAATTATATTGATGTTCAATTAGTAATTCATAATAATTTTATATGGCACTGCATGAAAACCCGATAATTCAGATAAATTCACATTAATAAGTTGCCTGTATTATAGTATAATACACGTGAATTCACACGAATCCACATGAATACAGGCTTGCTGAATACAAAAAATGGATTACTGACTGTATTCATCTGTATATGCACTCTTCAACTAAAATACAGGCAATAATCCATGTTAATACAGTAAGTATTATAGGGTTTTTATGCAGTGTTGTTTTTCGAATTCGACTTCTGTCATAATTTGTGTAACAAGTTGGTAATGTTCTGTCATTTGTGTTTAGAAAATAACAAATAAATATGAATTTGACTTTAAGATTGGAAAAATGGCGAACTATTGAAAGTATGTCACAGTTTCATGTAGTTTTGATAAACTTCGATATCATGAAAAAGCCACCAATCTAACCCATTTCCTACATATGACGACCTAATTAACTCTTAACCCCTTTGCTGAATAAATGTCATGCAATGCTGTATAACTCAATGTATTTTGCAAAGCAACATGGCTTAGTTTTGAAATTTATGTCATTTTAGGACATATACTTTTTGACCTTAAGTTTCAGAAAGTAGCGTAGTGGAATGTGTTTTGACGGAAAATTTCCTGTCCACTTTATATCATAACAGAAACATAACTTTGAAAGAATGTAATGGTCATGGTATGTGTCTTCATTGACGCTATTAGTCCTTTTATACCTTAGCATAATAGCTGCTAACTCAGGTCTGACTAATCATGTATCGTATTCTATTGAGATGTCGATAAGCCAGTATGGTAGCCAGACAACTATTTTGTTCCATTTGTCTATGTGTGAAGCCATTACTGACACATGCATAGACCAATCTTGTTATCTTTTATTCTTTTTTTTTTATATAACGGGTAAACACTAAAGCTATTATGCACTAAAGCTATGTACATCGCTGATTTTTTTCTTGTTTTTGCTTTTTAGCTCTGCTGTCAGCTACGCATAAGGGAAAATTCGCCACCCGTGTGATTGTTTCTGTTCCCTGCAGATCTGCCAAGCAAAATTTCCGCGTTTTTATGGGATGGGCCCTACAGGCGGGCGCTACATGTAGAGCTCTACACAGCTAACAGGACAGAAAAGCTGGGGCACGGCCTTTGGCTACTATTACTGCTGCTACTAGCGTCGAGCTTGTCTAGAGCGAGTGCTGGCCTTACTCAGCGCCTGACACGCCTCAGATCTCATGTACTGTTCAGAGAAGCAGTCTCCCAGTACCAGAGCATGATGGCGACTAGTGTTTTGCCCTTTAACTTAGTACATTTTTATGCTACGGACGCTCTCTTGTGGTACGTTCATGGTTAAGTCAAGGTTGGAAAAAAGTGAAATAAGATCAGGGGACTTGCTTTTAAGAACATGTACTGCAAATTTCACAATCTGCCTTACAAACTGAAATGGTAGCCAACGCATATAACAGGCTTTCACTCAAAAAGGAAAGTGAACTTTCTGGGGAGATACGTAAATTATGATAACAAGGTAGATAAACATATGAACACAATCAAATATAAAATGTTAATACAATGAGAAAACGCCATAAAAAGCTTTAAAAATGAGTGAACAACATAAAAATACTAACAAAATATAAAAATGAAAGCAAAATGAGTGCACGAAATAAAAATTAAAACATTATTACGTGGAAATTCAAGCAAAATTGGTTAAAACAAAAATAATTTGTAAAAAGTCACATTCTTTTTTCATTATGTTAACTTACGTTCTTTTTTTTTGTTTGTATTTTTGCTGAATTGGTTTGCATGTTTTGTCATTTTTAATTTAGTTTGCATTTTTATATCATTATGTTAGCATTTTCATGTCATTCTTTCATTTTGTTTGTATTTTTATTTCATTTTCTCTTTTTGTTTTCATTTTTATTTAACTGTGTTTACATTTTTCATTTTTCATTTTGCTTGCATTTTTATTTCATGTAAGCCTGTAAGCCTTATTGTGTCATATTTCATGTTGTTTACATTCTAATCTCTTTATGTTAAAGAAATGCAAACATATCATAATAAAATGCAAACAAAATAGAAAAAAGATATACAATTTAAACAAATATATATAAAAATGCAAACAAAATGAAAATGAAATAAAAATGTATACGTTATATAATAAAGATGCATACAAAATGAAAGAATAAAATGAAATTGTAAACATAATACAATAATAATGCAAACAAAATGAAGGAATGAAAAATGTAAATATAATGAAATAAAATTGCAAATGAAATTACAGAATGAAATATAATGTAAAGATAAATAATTAAAAATGCAAACAACATGAAAGAATGAAATGAAAATAAATACTACATAGTAAAAATTCAGCCTAATTAAAATAAAGTGCAAACGATGAGAAAACGAAGTAAAAATGTAAACATGATAACATCGAAATTAGATTAGATTAGATTAGAATAACTTTATTGTCCAACAAATTGGAAAATCGTCTTTTTATCACTCGCAGTAAAATACGTACAATAAAATGAAATACAAAGAGTTAAATGGCACACATAGAAACACAATTACAAAGACACTGCTGATCAACAGCACATGAAAGTGATTTGAAAAAAGTGGTTAAAACTACAAATTGAGTTCAACTCATTCTGTGTTGTTTAAAATAGATATTGCTGACGGAATGAAAGAATGTTTGTAAAAATTTCTCCTAGCTCTAGGCACTCGATATCTGCGCCCAGACGGAAGTTTCTGAAACAATCTGTAAAGTGGATGTGTGCTATCATTAAGAATTGAACGTGTTTTTCTGTTCATGGAATTGTGATATAAAACTGATAAGGGAATTTGCTGTGTTCAATAACTTTGCTTGCCGTATTGATTACACTACTAAGTTTAAGCTTATTTCTATAGTGAGATTTCCATACCATGTTACGATGTTAAAGCTTATCACACTTTCTATTAAACTCCTATAAACTCGTTCAAGTATACATTGACTGACATTGAAGCTTTTCAGCTTCCTTAGCAGAAATAGTCTTTGCTGTGATTTTTTGTAAATAATATCGGTGTTTTCCTGGAAACAGAGTTTGTTGTCAATGCCGGTGCCAAGATATTTAAACAAACTAACAATCTCAACCTCCTCATCATCAATTACAATTACTTTAGGTGTTTGTCTTTCTCGCCTATTATCACATACCAATTCTTTTGTTTTTCCAACATTGAGTTTGAGAAAGCTTTGTTTGAACCAGGTATTGAGTCGATCAATCTGAACAAAATATTGAGACAGGGTGAACTCGTCTTTTAAGCAACCAACAAGAGCCATGTCATCTGCATATTTTATCAAGGTTAAGATCGAATTCATGCATGTCATTTCATTGGTGTAGATGGAAAATAAAACTGGCGATAAGACGCAGCCCTGGGGTACACCTGTATTTAAAACAATCTCTTTGGATAGAACGCCTTCTACACTGACACGCTGTGGTCGGTCACGTAAAAACCGATTCACCCATAATACAATATTATGACTGGTATTCACATTTAAAAGCCGCTGTAGCAACAGGTGTGGTTGAATAGTATTGAATGCTGATGAAAAATCCATGAAAAGAACTCGTACATATGAACCTGCGTTATCTAGATGGCTTGTTATCAAATTAAAAAGAGTCAAAGTTGCATCCTCGACTCCCCTGCCTGCCCTGTAAGCAAACTGAAGTGGATCTAAATGATTGGTTACAGATGCAATTAATTGGTCACAAACAAGTCGTTCTAAACATTTGGCTATGATCGATGTCAGGGCAACGGGGCGAAAATCATTCATTGCTTTAGCCCCTGTCTTTTTGGGGACAGGGATAATGGTAGAGGTTTTCCATGACCGAGGTACATGGTTTAAATTGAACAAAGTATTGAATAGCTGAGTAAATACAGGACTAAGCTGTTCGACACACAGTTTCAACACCCTTCCCCCTAAACCATCTGGTCCCGGGGCTTTATGGAAATTCAATCTTCGAAAGCATTTTGATACATCCTGTTCATCAACTTCAAAACATGATTGAGTGAGAGTGCTACAGATCTGATCACACTCTCTTGTAAAGATATGTTGATCAAAACGTGCATAAAACTGGTTGAGTTCATTGGCAAACTTGACTGGATCTACGGTCATGCGCTGTTGTTTCTGTTTTCTCCCCATCATACAATTCAAGCCTTGCCAAGCCTGCCTGGCATTTCCATTACTTAGTTTCTCTTCAACTTTGTTTTTATAGGCAATTTTTGCCAATTTAGATTTAGTGTGAAATTCCCTATTCATAACTTTTACTTTGTTCGAATCTTGCTGTAAAAAGGCATGTTTCTTTTCATTCAGACATATTTTGAGCTCTTTCGTAACCCATGGTTTGTTATTTGGATAGATACGCACTTCTTTTGACGTTATGACATTGTTCTCACAAAATTGGATGTACGAAATCAAAGTATCTGTCAGTTCATCTCCATCCATACAGCTATGAAAGAAAACTTGCCAATCAGTTATTTCTAAGCATCCCTTAAGTTCATCAATGTTATCGTTTGTCCATTGTTTTACTTGTTTTATGATAGGTTCGAATCTTTTTAATTTCTGCCTGTAACTTGGCAGTAGGTGAATCACATTGTGGTCTGACCTGCCAAGTGGAGGTCGACTTTGGCAACGAATGCTTGGGGAATGTTACCGAAACACATGTCCAAGGTTTTGTTTAGACGTGTTGGGCAGGTTATGTATTGATGCAAATTAGGGAGAAGATTTGTAATGTCGCACCTGTTAAAATCACCGCAAATGAATACCGGTTGGTCTGTTGACCTGGATAACGCCTTATTATAAGATTCAACAATTTTTTCAGCCGCTTGGGTATAATCTGGACCGGGTACATAAACCAATATTACAGTAATTTGTCCAAATTCACGTGGTAAATAGTGTGGTCTAAAAGACACGGTTAAAATCTCAAAATGTTGATTACTGATAGTTTCACGTACACAAAAGTTGGTTGCCCATTGTTCATTCACAAACATGCACAAGCCACCACCAATATTCTTCGTTGTTTTCAGTTTGTCTCTGTCGAAACGGATCGTTGTAAACCCATCAATAGAAGTGTCTTTCTCCTCGGTCAGCCAAGTTTCAGTAAAACAGAAAAGACTCGTTCTTTTGTAGTCTCCGTCATACTTTATCAAGGTAGCAAGTTCGTCCATTTTGTTGGATAGCGAGCGAACATTCGACAATGTGATAGCAGGGAGAGGAAGTCTACTTCCACGTTTCTTCATCCTTCTTCTAATACCTCCCCGCGAACCTCGTTTTTTGCTTTCCCTCTTTGACTTTCTGTTGGTGTATTGTGACAAGTCAATATCAACAGGTGGTGCAGGAAGGCCACTGTTTCTAAAGCTCAACAGGTACTCACGGCTTAGGGCAATGACAGGGCTGCCATGATGGTCATTGCACCGGTTTTCAGCAGTCGCATCCCCAAATATGAATAACGAGTCCAATATGAGCGACAGCACCACTAAAATCACACACAGCTTCGACGACATTGTTATGCAGGTTATAACACAGAAATGCACCACAGTAACAGTCACAAATACGCTGACAATGAAAATACAGGACAGAGCGAGTGATAAGAGGTCTGCACGACGAGTTGCGCCCTCTTACGTAAAATGCAAAAGATGACAAAAGGAAATAATGTGAACATAATGAAATAAAGTTAAGTTGGAGCTGCCTATTGCCAAGCAATATTTCTCATCAAAGATGACAAGGAACCCCCTCAAAATATACATTTTCAAAAAGCAGAGACTCTCAAGTTTAGTATTGTAGCAGTAGTTTACTCAAATGCGTGTATATTTAGGATTAAAACCTCAATTTTTGTATTCATGATGAAATTAATTTAAGTTAAAAACTTGACACTCTTCTGAAATGTAATATTTTACTTGAAAGGTGAGTATATGCAGAAAAAAACGACTATTTTTGGCATTATCTATTCTCTTTCTAAAATGGTAGGGACTAAAGATTGACACTTTAAAAAATTGATGAAATCATGATAAGCAAAATTTAAACGCCTCTTATCAAAATGTCAGATTTTATTGCCAAACAACAGTTATTTTGCTATTTAGTATTTAAAGAACATAATATTAAAATTTCAGAAAATGGATCCAGCTCGAATAGATTTAAAGTGTTTGGAAATTTTGAAACTGGGAGGAAAATATAAAGGAAATCGAGTGATTTGCATACAGTTGCATAAATTAAAACCTTTTATCACCCAACTTTCGATGCTTGACAAGCTACAAGGTGAAACAACCAATATTTTAATCTTTGGGCAACAAATTAATTAAAATTGAATAAATATTTGCAAACAAGTGATTTTTGAGCAAAATATGCTGAGTTGGGTGCAGCATCCGCTTGTATTGGCACTAATCTCACCAAATAGGAAAACATTACAAGGCTCAACACATAATTTTCATATTTAGCAACCCCAAATATCCGTATTCCTTCATTTAGCCCTTTAAAATTTATACGTCGGGGACATTACTTCGCAGGCGTAGAGTGGCAGCCATTTGTTGTTTTACATGTTTATCAGGCCTGATTGTTTACAATCATAGTGCAAGTGTAGTTCGGGAACACTCCATAACCGATGACATTTATCGTGCATATCTCGACGTATATGATAATAAGCAGTATCATGTCAAACGATTGCTACTTTGCATATTTTATGAACTTTCATAATTAGCATGATGTTTAGAAATGCTGTATCAAATTTTATGAAACGTGGTAAACATGTTTATCATCAAGTAGCATAATGGCATGCAAAGATGTGTACAAATGTCATGTCTATTAATTTCTGATTTGCATATTTAATGAATTTTCCTAATTAATCTGATATGGTGAGAAATGGTTCATCAATTTTCCTGAAACTTGTACAGATGTTTAGCTCACATTGCTTTAGCATTGGACAAAGACACTATTCAGCGTCATGTTAATTAATATTTAATCTACATATATAATGAACTTCCCAAATTGAATTATATGTCCTGTAGCACTTCATGTATTTAGATGAAACTTTCTACAGATGTTGATCTGCACCGTACAATTCATTGACACATGGCGGTATCGTTTATTAAATGATACAGTACACGTGATAATAAGTCAGTGTTATAATATAATGCAAAAATGTTTGGCAAGAACCTGTCGATTAATTACTAATTGACTTATTTAATGACCCTTTGTAATTAGGGTGGCAGCAGACATTGGTTTACGTTTTCACCATCATGGAACTCATTTTATCACAGATCCAATTAATGAACAAGACTCTATTCTCTCTAAGAACTTGTAGTCTAAATGTCCAATCGCAAGTGGCGATTGTGTCATCAACGATGACTTATTCACCTAAAGCTTTGTTGAAGATTGGTATTTGTACATAGAGCAATCATCCAGTATGTCCCTTAAACATGAATGGGAGTGCTGTTCCTCTCTCAAGTGACCAAAGGAAAGAAATGATTGGCAACTTGCTGACACAGTAATGATAATCGCAATCATACCAATCCATAATCCAATAACACTAGGTCAAAATTTGTAAGACAATAGTTGTGAACATAGACACAAAACAGCACAGAACAGACAGTAAATAGAGGGTACACAAACAAAGTCAAATTCATGAAAGCAAGATATATGGACCTCTGGCCAAAAGACCAAGAAGTGATGTCAGGTGTTTCGAAAATAGTAAGCGCATTCTGCCCCACATGTGGCACCCGCCATGTATCAATCTGTAAATCAGATAGGTAGTGGTCACTAAGGTCCCATGTCACCAATGCCATCAGTGATCATTTGTCGAAGAGAGATATTGTATTTATCTACCAGCTTGCGATACCTGCCAAAAAGTGTTTGAATGGAGAGACAAGTCTTGCTCCGGTGTAACCTTGATTTAACAGTTTGTAAGAGAGATGGTCATGTCTCTCTACAAAATCACCATATGAACTGCATGCTCTTGCATATCTTGGAGAAATATAAAGAATAACAGAAAAAATACCAGATTAGGGAAAAAGTACATCTATGCACCATAGCAGGCAGTGTGTGATACAGATGGCTGGATGAGGTCAAGTGGTGCAACTGAAGTTCAATATGTGCATTTTGTAAATGTAAACTATAAATAATAAAAAATAGGTACTTTTTAAAAATACAATTATTTCTCACAAATAATTTTCATAAAGTACAAATTAGGAGACTTTCAGATAATTAACGTAGTAAATATGATTAATAGGAGAGTTGTGAACAAGCTGTATGTTTATTCCCTAACCATTGTCTTTTGCCTTTTTCTGGCTTGTTTGTTTGTCATAGAATACAGCAAGAAGTATAGCTGTATTTGACAGTGGAATCTGATTGCTGTCAGTATTAATGTTCTGTTGTTATGACATCAATGTGTCAGGAAAACTGGAAATGATCAATTATTTTATTAAATGTTTCATGCGTGTGCATACTAAGCGCCGATTTAAATCTCTTGACACAAGTAAAATCAGAGAGCATTCTTGACCACTTAAACTTAGTTTGTTGAATAAGCAATGCATAGCATGGGAAGTTCAAAAATAAGCAGAATAGGTCAAGTTTAGAAGCATTAATAACTTCCAGCTATTTCAAGTAATCTTCTGGAAATCACTAATCATTCGACTAACAACCATTCGACTAACAACGATAAATTTCCTTTATCTTACAAAGAATTTGTAAATTCTCGATCGGAATCAAAATTGCAGTGCGGTATAAGGCTGTAGGGAAGACATAAGCTGTCAAGCTTGTGCAGCGCTAGCCCATGTACTTCGAAAGTTGACTCAGACAACAATCAAAACAGAATTTCCGTCAAGTAACAAAATTAGGATGTATCCACGAGCGAGATATGTGTCACTGCAAACATCAAAGTCCGTAAGACGAAAACATTGACGACCGAGATTGGAATTGACGAGTTGACCCCGGCAAACACCGGTGACGGCAGCGTTGTGGGCACAAACATGCAATGATTTTCACTAGACAAAATGCTTGATATGCGCTTAGCATATTACGTATATTGATGTATATGGAACAGAATACTAATTGCATATGCAGCGTATATCTTTGTATATGGAACATTCCAATACGTTGATATGCGTAGCGTATTTCTATGCAGATCATGAGTATACGTAATGCAGATGTTTGCACACCAAGTGTACACTGTAGTTTGCATTTTATTAGCATACGTACTGTATACTGAATGTATTTGACACATGTACAGAATTAGTATATGTGTAAATTGTTGTATATCAAGCATTTTGCCAGTGTTTGTCATCGAACGGAGTCTTTCACGCTCGCAAAGGTCGTAAACTTGTGTGATATTTTGAAAGCACCGGCATCTCTGAGAGTGAGAATTACTGTTTCGATCGTGTCATTACATTTACTTCATAAATATATTATAAATACTCTAAGTAACTCTGAATACCGTGGCTATCCGTCGCCAGCACGGTGAAAGCTATGTCCGCCGATGGCCAACTCGCCTTGGCATCGGTACAGCGTGAGACAATGATTTACACGTTCATGTGACCGAATCAATATGTCTGGTTGATAGAGATACTATTTAATGTATAAAAATTTCAGCTTGATGGGATTTATGAATGAAAGTATCTCCTGGATGATGGGCGATTTACTCTTTAACTGAAAGTAATCCACATAAGTAAAACAGAAATTGCGACGAAATTCATGCAATTTAGTACGATTATTTTGATCCATCTAAGTCAAAAGAAAAAAAAAGAAGACTGTTCATGTGATAAATATATAATCCCATGGTATTTTTCTCTGTTTGACGTCATCGTATACGAGTGTTTTCGGCTCGAAGTTGTACGGCTCCGTGAAAAAAACTCGTATACCATTACGTCAAACAGAGAAAAATACTATTGGATTATATATAAATTCGGCAATATATATATATATATATATATATATATATATACTATATATATATATATATTATATATATATATATATATACATCTGAGGATTGCAAGATGCATGAAAATTAAGTAATAGATTTCATTACTATGTACTTGAAGAAATCTGTTTATTTATATATATATATATATATATATATATATATATATATGTGTGTGTGTGTGTGTGTGTGTGTGTGTGTGTGTGTGTGTGTGTGTGTGTAACCAAGATTTTTGATAAAATGTAAAGTATACTTTCTTTTGCATTGTAGTTATCAGCAACACGCATTCTCTTTGTGATGCATATCATAAACTGTTACGTCATTGAAAGGCGCCCTCGCGAGGCAGAGAGGTGACATCGGTCTCTTTGCTAACATGGCTGCCTTGAGTAGGTTGGTAACTTTCTGTCACTGTTTACAATCGCTCATAAAAATGTGTAATCTTTGACATCCGAGTCTATTACTGAGATGGAATTGATATTTAGTGTCTAGAAACTCTCAACTGTAATATTTATGAAGGATGTTCAGGATTTCGTGAATTTTGAGCATTTATTTTGAGTGGATGGATTTGTTATTGATAGTCACATGTTGCATTGTAGTGCTATGGCCGAGCTGTTGTTTGTCATTGCTGCCGTCAGCTATTTGAACTTTCTCAGCTTTAAGCCTTGAACACATTGATGCTCAGTAACCCTAAGTAATATCCTCTGCTTTCCCAGAATTTCTGTAAACAGTTTTGATGAGTTTGGAAACAGTTCATTTTGTTAGCGTTAGTACAGTTACTGTGAAACATGCCGCAATATGATTCTGTTTGCCGTGATATGCGTTTTTGAACAGAGATTGTAAGTTTTGGTTAAAGTTAGAATGATATTTTTGATACAGATATTTTGTCGACTTGTGTAAATAAGTATTGTAATTCTCTTTGCTAACATGGCTGCCTTGAGTAGGTACTGCCATGGACAGATGGAGCCGCTGACTGAAAGGCAATAAAGGCATTACAGTTACAGTGTTTAACCATGTCTGCGAATCAGTCAGTGTATGATAGTGACACCCTAGAGGGTTTGGATTAAAAATACACAACGCAATGCTAGACAACATCGACGAACACAACCGAACCGACGGAAGGGGTCACATTTGGTGCCGAGACCAGGATGTCCTTGTATTGTTATTGGTTAGTGGAATTATCTGCTCATGGATGAGATGGTTTGGACATTACTGCAGTCAAGTTAATTCTCTTTGAAGACGGACATCCCCGGAGAAGCCATTCAAGCTTTTTGTGCTATGGATAATTAATGTAAGAATGTTCCCAGATTGAGTTTATTGATTCGAAAGTTTTGAAATAGAAGTTGGTTGTAAACTTTGAAAAGATTGAGTGAATTTGAGAACTGTAATACTTAAATACAAAGACCAAGTTTTCATTTTCATAATTCAAAATCTGTTCCATTATTCATGAGTTTTTTTTTTGTTAGAGTGAATTTAATTTTCTTTCTTGTAAATTTCATTTGCTATACCACTGGTTGGTTGTCCAGTACAACTTTTCAAGACTCAAGATTGTTTTTGCAATCTGTTTATAACATCTGCTGTGCATTTTGTTGTATTAAGGCTGTACTATCCTCAGTGTATATTAAGGCTATACTGGCTAATACATTGTCTTAAGGTTGAAGTGTCTCTTACACAATTGAATTGATAACATCTGCCGTGCATTTTGTTGTATTAAGGCTGTACATCCTACTCTGTATATTAAGGCTATACTGGCTATTATATTGCCTTAAAGTTGAAGTGTCTATAATACAATTGAAAGATTGTTCTGTACATCTGATTTCATTCAGGTTGAGTTTGTATTGTAAATTTTCATATATTTTCAAAAATATTTGAAGTGTTTATTGACAGAACATTGACAAAATGCAGTATACACCAGGTCCTGGTGATGATTTGTTAACATTTGATTTAGTTGGGCCTGATTCCAGTATTACTCCACCTAGTAATAATCAGTCCACATTACCACCACCTAGTCAACATGTTCCTCATATGACTTATTATGATCAAATGCCTATGTTAGCTCAGCCACCTTTTATACCATCTGAAAATATTGGCTTGCCTAGTGCAACATCAACACAATACAGGCCTATAACAAATAACATGACAGGTGGAATTGTATGCTAGTCAACAACAAAATGTAGGTGTACAACCAGGCCAAAGGGAGATTAATTACTACCCGCAACATTTGCAACCTTTACAGTCACAGCACAGACTATGCCCACATACAATCAACAGATACAATCATATCCACAGACTCAGCCATGCCCTGAATACAGAATTACATCCTCTCATCAAGTACGTGGTGTACCAATCTTCAGTGGTAGTCCAGATGGCAAAGTCTTG
This sequence comes from Ptychodera flava, assembly GCF_041260155.1. NCBI lineage: Eukaryota > Metazoa > Hemichordata > Enteropneusta > Ptychoderidae > Ptychodera > Ptychodera flava. The sequence goes on from NW_027248395.1 coordinate 328,688, forward strand.
GTGGAAGAGATATTCAGTACTTGTTTGAAGCTGGGCCAATGCCAGAGTCTTTGAAGTTTTCCACGGTTATTCGACATTTAAGTGGTGAAGCTAAGAAGTTGGTCCTCAACTTGCCACCTGGTGAACAAACAGTACAGCGAGCATTTGATGAACTATGTGCTGAATATGGTGATGGTTTATGGTCAGTAGATCCATGGGAAATTTCTATGAACGAGTACAGCGCCCTGATGAATCTCCTCGCTCATTTGCAATTGCTCTAGAAGATATACTCAGGAAAGTTGAAAGTAAGCTGAACAATGGTAGAACATTACAAGACAGAGACTACAAACTTACTCATCAGTTTATGAAGGGTCTGTGTGATCAAGAGATATATCAGCGATTAGCACCTATGAGAGTACGCGAGATGACATTTGGTCAGCTGCGAAATGAACTTCGATACATTTCAAGAGAGGAAAGGATCAGTTTTACCAAACCTAGGAAAAGTCAAGCACAGCCTCATGTGACAAAGGATGATAGTGCATCTGTTAAACAAAAGGCAGGTGATAGTGCATCCCAAGATAGTCAGCAGTTGTCAGAGGTAACCAAGTTGTTACAAACAATTGCCATGAATCAAGAGGAGCAAAATAAAGAATCTTAGAGCTGGAAGGAAAAGTGACTGTCAAGAAGAGTAGTAAAGAGTATGTCTGCCATCGCTGTGGTCAACCAGGACATATAGCAAAAGGCTGCCATTCTAAGCCACTACCTGATCAGTCAAACAAAGGAGACAAGTCTTTAAAAGGATAAAGCCTGTGAAAGCGGGACATTTCACAGGTGGAAGTCATCGCAGTCCCACACACATAGAAAAGATTGATTCGTCTTCTGGCCAACAGAGTGAAGTGGTGAAACAGTTTGTAGGACCACTAAGTGAAACTGAAGTAGAGGTTAATGGTGTTACATGTAAGGCACTTATAGATACTGGATCTCAGGTGACTACAGTAACAGAATCCTTCTACACAACTCATCCTCAACTTGCAAGCCAGACACCTGAATCTACTGATGTTTTGATAGAAGGGGCTGCAGGTCATGATGTTCCACATGGTGGTGTGATTCGCCTGGACTTGACATTTCTTGGAAGAACGTACACACAGGTGCCAGCATTTGTTGTTCCCAATACAGAGTATCGTCTAGATGTACCATTGCTTGTTGGAACTAATGTAATCCGTACAAGTCAGAACGATTTGAGAGCCCTTCATGGTCACTGTTTTCACAGCAAGGTCAAAAGAGCCTCAGATGTATGGTATACTGCTTACAGAGAACTCGGCAAGTCTGAACTTGGTGGGAGGACAGGTAGAATTGGTCAAGCTAAGTACTGTGGTCGTCATCCTATGGTAATTCAACCAGGGGAAGAAACTCACATTCCATGTCGTGCTCCAAGAGGTCCAGCTGGAGTGCACTAAACAGCTCTCATTGAAGGGCCACAATCAAAGCATTTGCCCAATGGAATTTCCGTTGGTAAAGTTTTAAATGATGTTCAAGATGGGCGTACCAAAGTGAGAGTGTTCAACTATTTGACCAGACCAGTAACTATTTGGCCAAAAACATATCTGGCTGAAGTACATGCCGTGATTGATGAAGAGGAGTTTCCTGTCTTGAGTAGTCAACCTGATGAGAAGACTGGCAATACACAGTCTTCTTCAACTCCTGATGTAACAGAAAGAGGAAGGAAGAAAAACAGAATAAGACAGATTCATAAACGGGGACATGCCCCGGTTAAAATTCAAGCATCTACTCAGTGTCACAACATCATCAAGGATGAGAAACAAAGTAAATATTCTCTCCCAGATTTGACTGATTCTGCAGTTGAAAATCAAGAACAACTACACAAGTTGGAAGTCTTGCTTGAGAAGAACTCTGACATATTTTCAAAGCACTCACTTGATTATGGACAAACAGCAACAGTTAAACATGAAATACCATTAATTGATAGCCAGCCCTTCCGTCTACCTCCACGTCGGATTCCTCCTGCTCAGTACCAAGAGGTAAAGAAACATATTGAAGATATGGCAGCTGCTGATGTTATTAGACCGAGCAAAAGTCCATATGCAAGTCCAATTGTTGTCGTTAGGAAAAGAGATGGTACTCCTAGAATATGTATAGACTATAGACAATTGAATCTGCGTTCTATCCGTGATGCTTACCCTCTACCCCGCATTGATGATGCTCTAGAATCATTGGGAGGTGCCAAGTATTTCTCAACATTGGATCTCACTGCTGGCTATTGGCAAGTAGAAGTTGAGGAGCGAGATAAACCCAAGACAGCATTCACCATGCCTATGGGATTGTACGAGGCAAACAGAATGCCATTTGGTCTACAAAACGCCCCGGCTACATTCCAGAGATTAATGATGTCATGCCTGGGTGATCAGCATTTCTCCACTGTATTGATATATTTGGATGACATCATCATCTTTTCAAGGACTTTCGATGAGCATCTTGATAGAATGCAGCTAGTGTTTGATCGACTACATGAGCATGGTCTAAAGTTAAAGCCACAGAAATGCCATCTTCTCAAGAAGGAAGTACATTACCTTGGCCATGTGGTGTCTGCAGATGGTATCAGTACAGATCCTGAAAAGACAAGAGCGGTGAAGGATTGGCCTCGACCAAGAAACAGGAAAGATCTACTGAAGTACCTTGGATTTACGGGCTACTATAGAAGATTTATTGAAAGTTACAGTAAGATTGCTGCACCATTGTTTAAACTCACCTCTGGAGATCCTAGTAGACGTTGAAAAGGAAATGGTCTAAAGAAAGATGTGCCACATATCTTGTTGTAGAGAAGAGGCCAGATCTTCCTGTTTACGTGGTTAAGAGTGAGTCAGGAGGTACAGAACGTGTTTTACACCGGAACATGTTGAAGCAGTGTTCATTCCTTCCTGTTGAAAGTGAGGAGACTACAGAAACAAGAGACTTTAAGAGTGATCCTGTTATGAAACCTGTTGAGAGAGATGAAAGTGAAATCATGGACTGTAGGGAAGGTGATGCCATAGAGTTTATAGTTTCTGCAAATGATATTCCCAAAGTGCTGCATCCAGTTGTAGTCCAGCAGGAGGATGGTGCTGTTTCCAGAATGCCGGTAGTTCAGTTACCACCTGCACAACATCAGAAACTAGTGTCATCTAATATCCAAGAAAACAATACAGCATTGCCTCAGCAAATCACACAAGTTTCTAGTGCATCGACACAGTCTAGTTATGGTGTTCCTGTAGATGGTACTGTTTCCACACAGACTCCCAGAACACACATTACACATGATCACACAATGCCAACACATCCCTCAGAAATTTTATCATTACATCCAGTGGGTTCACACATATTATTTCCACCACTTCTGACAATTTGCAAAACGAGTGTGACATAACTGATAAATCTATTGAAATACCTACTCGTAGATATCCATTGAGAAAACGTAAACCTCCAGAGAGATATGGATTTATTATGTCTTTAATGAGTGAAGTAGCAACAGCAGTTTGATTTTCGTAAACCTTTGTATCAGTTTGAAAATTGCTGAAAATGACGGGCCGTCATTTTTCAAACCGGGGGAGTATGTGACCAAGATTTTTGATAAAATGTAATGTATAGTTTCTTTTGCATTGTAGTTATCAGCAACACGCATTCTCTTTGTGATGCATATCATAAACTGTTACGTCATTGAAAGGCGCCCTCGCGAGGCAGAGAGGTGACATCGGTCTCTTTGCTAACATGGCTGCCTTGAGTAGGTTGGTAACTTTCTGTCACTGTTTACAATCGCTCATAAAAATGTGTAATCTTTGACATCCGAGTCTATTACTGAGATGGAATTGATATTTAGTGTCTAGAGAACTCTCAACTGTAATATTTATGAAGGATGTTCAGGATTTCGTGAATTTTGAGCATTTATATTGAGTGGAGGGATTTTCTATGTTGCATGTAGTGCTATGGCCAAGCTGTTGTTTGTCATTGCTGCCGTCAGCTATTTGAACTTTCTCAGCTTTAAGCCTTAGACACACATATATGCTCAGTAACAAAAGTATATCCCCTGCTTTCGAAGAATTTCTGTAAACAGTTTTGACGAGATTGGAAACCGTTCATTTTGTTAGCGTCAGTACAGTTACTGTGAAACATGCCGCAATATGATTCTGTTTGCCGTGATATGCGTTTTTGAACAGAGATTGTAAGTTTTGGTTAAAGTTAGAATGATATTTTTGATACAGATATGTTGTCGACTTGTGTAAATAAGTATTGTAATTCTCTCTTTGCTAACATGGCTGCCTTGAGTAGGTATTGCCATGGACAGATGGAGCCGCTGACTGAATAGCAATAAAGGCATTAAAGTTGCAGTGTTTAACCATGTCTGCGAATCAGTCAGTGTATGATAGTGACACCCTAGAGGGTTTGGAATAAAAATACACAACGCAATGCTAGACAACATCGACGTACACAACCGAAACCGACGGAAGGGGTCACATATATATATATATATATATATATATATATATATATATATATATAATATATATATATATATATATATTATATATATATATATAATATATATATATATATCCCTGCATTTAAACTAAACCACTTCTGGTCATTTTGCTCTGTTTGTGGGAGATAAATAATCACCAAAACAATGATGAGATGGAGCGAAAGGCCAAGTATCCTTGACGTTTTAATGAAATATGAAAAATGAGAAAGCAAGAAAAATTCCTCGCCAGTTTCCTAGATTTGAGAGAAAACTACAGAACAACCCCAACAATGGAGGTCAAAGGTCAACTGGCGAGGAAAAATTTACACAACAGTAAAACACTGGAGAAAAGGCACATATTAATCTACCACAAAGGTGTGGGCCTCAAAAACGCCAACACCAACCTATGACTAGCAATGGAGGTTGGAGGGGTGGAGGCCGGAGGATAACATTGTTGGAAAAACCAAACTGCCAGCTGCTTGTTTGGCGGTGTGATCGAAAAGAGGCAGGGCAATGTTGTGACCCCCCCCCCCCTCTAAGGCACTAATGAATGGAACTCTATTTGCCGTAGAGGGCAGTCTACCCTTGAAAATATGAAAACTACAACTGCATGTATATAAATCCGATTATCTTTCTATAATCGTGGTTTTATATCCCTGCATTTAAACTAAACCACTTCTGGTCATTTTGCTCTGTTTGTGGGAGATAAATAATCACCAAAACAATGATGAGATGGAGCAAAAGGCCAAGTATCCTTGACGTTTTAATGAAATATGAAAAATGAGAAAGCAAGAAAAATTCCTCGCCAGTTTCCTAGATTTGAGAGAAAACTACAGAACACCCCAACAATGGAGGTCACAGGTCAAAGGTCAACTGGCGAGGAAAAATTTACACAACAGTAAAACACTGGAGAAAAGGCACATATTAATCTACCACAAAGGTGTGGGCCTCAAAAAGCCACAAGCCACACATCGTGTGGCCGCGCCACCCAAAATGATCAGAAGCAAAGGTAAAACCTGATGAAATTACAAAACTGGTTAACGCTATTCAAGAAAACTTAACTATTTTGGTAAACACAATGCTAAAAATCTAAGTATGGTGGCCCCCATCTCGCTTATGTAGAAATGAGGGAAGGATCAACCAGGAATGGCACCCATATATAGCGGCCCATGCCTGTCCTATATATGAGTGCAGAGCACCAATTTCCATTTTTCTGTTCAACAAGTCATTGACAATGACACAATCCCCCTCATGTTAATAGGTACTTTAACTCCCTTCCTGTCAAGTCCATATTTCAACACCAGGTATTAAAAAACGCTATGAGATCAAAATCTGTACACCAAGTTTATTAACGCAGTATTTGTGGATATATCACTAGAATTAGGAAAGTTCATTACATATACAATCACCAATTGATTAACTTGACACTGATAAATGTCTTTTCCACTGTTAAAGCAATTTGAGCTCAACATCTGTACCAAGTTTAATGAAATTTGATGAACTATTTCTTGATATATCAGCCTAATTACCAAAATCCATTAAATATGCAAATAAGCAATTAATTGATAAGAAACTGCTACATATCTTTGCACGGTATTTGACCACTGATACAGCATTATTAGACATATGACAATAATTATGAAAGTTCATTAAATATGTAAAAAAGAAATGAAACTCCTTAATGTGTTCACAAAGTATTATGATGCTGACGGATCAACATCTGCTCCACATTTCATAAAATTTAAAAGTATTTCTGGAGATAGCCCACTAATAAGGGAAAGGAACGAAATATGCAAATTAGCAATTAATTAACATGATACTGCTAAGTATCTTTGTACACTATTGTAGGGCTATGTGCTAAAGATTTCGACCATTTGTTTCATTAAATCTGCTGCAGTAAATCTGGACATCACCGTATATTCTAGACATCACCCTAATTGCAAAATTCATCAAATATGCAAAATACAATTAATTGATGCAATACTGACATATGTCGTTGACTGATATTAGAACTCTCTGTGAAAATCACTGCACAAAGTTTCATCAAATTTGGCACAGTTGTACCAAAAACAGTGCTCTCATCCAGAATTATGCAAATTAGCACTAATTATGCATGCCACACCAAATGTAAATTGACATGCATATGTATGCTACAGTATGTATCCCTGTACCAAGTTTAAAATGAATTGGCACAGGCATATCTCAGATATCTGCATTCATGAGCCCTATGCATGGACACAGCACTAATATTAATTTCATCCTTGAACCCTGTGGATTATACCTGGGGACCCTGTGGATGGATATCGAATACAGGAAAGAAAACGGCTGTCACAAAGCCATTTTTGATTAAATCATTACAAAAACCGGCGGGCATCTATATGTGAAAAGGAAACAAAAATGCAATACAATAGGACCCCATATCCCAAATCCGTAAACTGCAAAGGTTTAGAACAGATGTAGTTTCCAAATCAAACTAAGGGCTGGGGTGATGAGTTTTTGCTATTTCATTACAACTTAAGATGATAATGCACTTTATGATATGCTAAAAAACTAAAATAAGAGTGATAAAATCTTTGTAATGATACCCTACAATCTGGGTTATGGACAAAATAAAGGTTGGCAGATAAATTTCATGGAAACCTGTTTAATAAAATTTCACGGGTTTCAGCAACATATCCTGCTATCCTTCAAACCATGATGCTAACAGCTATTAAATCGCAATAATTATCCTGTTAATGGTATCTTTCATAGTTGGAAATGTCTCTGTAACAAATAAAATAGGTTTCATACAAAGTTTGTCTTTTTTATAGAATTTTTCAAAATTAAATGCTAGTTTTGACAGTAATTTACGACATAAAACTTTGGGGTATGGGGTAAGGTTTGGTCCTATTTCATGAAAACTATAGAAGATATTGTATATTACAATATGTCATTTTAAAGCCAAATAAATTGTCTTTCTAATGACAGCCCATAAGCTAGGTTATGGTAAAAAGTAAGCTCAGCAGATGACTTACAAGACGACACATTTAACAAAAACATACGCGAGTTGGTAATACTCTGACTTCACGGTACCCTTCAAAACATGCAAGTAACAGTCATTCAATCCCAATATTTTGTCTGTTAAAAGTCTAACTCATATTTTTGACATGTTTCTGTACCAAATAAAATATATTTTATACAAAGCATTGCCTTTTGTAAAGTGTCTAGGAAAATAATTGGTAGAATTTGACATTAGTTTTGACTGTAACTTGCGACATAAAACTTTGGGGTATGGGGTAAGTTTTGGTCTCATTTCATGAAAACTATAGAAGATATTGCATATTGCAATATATCATTTTAAAGAAAAGTAAATTAACTTTCAAATGATACCGCATATGCCTCTTTATGTTCAAAATAAGCTCAGCAGAAGACTTACAAGAAGACAGGTTTAACAAAAACGAATGTGATTCAGTAATACTGTGATTTTGCGGAACCCTTCAAAATATGACTGTTACAGCTACAGGATCCCAATATTTTTTTCTGTCAAAAGTTATTTCAGGTTTCTACATGTACCTGTAGCAAATAACACAAAGTTAATACACAGCATTGCCCTTTTTATTATGTCTGGGTAAATAATTGGTAGAATTTAGATTAGTTTTGACAGTAATTTGCGACATAAACTTTGGGGTATAGGGTAAATTATGGCCCTATTTCATGAAAACTATAGAAGATATTGCATATTGCTATATACCATTTTCAAGAAGAATCAATCACCTTTCTAATGATACCCCATAAGCCAGGTCATGTTAAACAGTAAGCTCAGCAGATGACGTACATGAAGACAGGTTTGACAAAAATCCATGTGGGTCACAAAATCGTGATTTTGCGGTACCCTTCAAAACATGACCGTAACAGCTATTGAGTCCCTATATTTTGTCTGTTAAAATCCTATTTCTTATTCTAGGGATCCCAAGGCTTCTGAAAAATACAGGTTTGTTATCCTGTGCGGTTGGGGGAGGGGGAGGTGCACGTAGACGCCACCTCTAGCCTATGGCCTAATAGATTGTTAGTAATGCTTGCTGTATAAGTAAGACAAGGAGGCATAGACAATTTTCCAAATACGTCTTATCAAAACCTATTTTATGAAAAGATATTTAAAAAGTAAATTATGAAAATAGACATTCTATCAACAATCCATTTACTTTAAGGAGAAAATGGCAATATGACTATGTGTGTGCGTTGTAAAGTCTTCTTTTTAAGGCTGTGCATTAGTTCATTGCATAACAATAAAATGCCCATTCGATATACCAATGTAGCAAAACTTGCAATTTTAGTGAGTAGAGACAATAATGTATTGTAAATACCCAATGTTGACATTTATTTTCTTCTTCAGCACATTGCAATTAGTAAAAACCATCCATAAATCTGTTTGATTTGCTTCATTGGGAGGAAACAATAGTTATCGTATTTTCTTCCGGTTAAAATTGCTGAATTACCGGAAAAAATTGATTTAAAGTTATCCAATTCTATGACGTCATATTTATTTACTAAAACCTTATGCATTTGAGAAAGACCAGTATCTAAGCTTTCTAAAAGCATAAGGTATATGGCATTTCAAGCCAGTTACTTCATCAAGGAAAGAATGTTGTACCCCTACCCCCTAGCTTTTGCACACCCCATACAGATACACGCAATTCAAAATTGACGCCAGAGAAGAAGTGTATAGTTAAATATCTGATGTTAACACTTTTTTCTTGTTTAATATGTCGGAATAAATAATTTAAACACAAAAAGTTGTGAAAATTTTGCTAATAAAAAGTAAATCACAATTGTTACATGGTATTTTGGGTAAAAAATTTCAAAATTGTCAAAAAAATTCATTTTAAAGTCGTCCTATTCTATGTACACAAATTATTTTGCTAAAGTTGGTATTTCTAAGAAAGAGCAGTATCTGAGCTTTCCAAAAATGTAGGGTTTGTGCTATTTCATGCTAGTTACTCAATTTAGGGGAGGATATAGTACCCCCTACCTCTACCCATGTTTCGCCATTTTTTGCGGTACATACAAATCAAAAACCAGTGCAGACAGGTAGTGCTTCCCAAAATATCCAATGTTAACATCTTTTTCTAGTTCTGTAGATCCCAAAGAACAAAAAATACCCATGTAGTAGGTTTATGGGGGGGGGGGTGCACGGTGGGCCCCCTCCAGCCCACGGACTACATTGATCACGGACAAATTTCAGACTTTAGCATATTTGAAGTCATTTCTATTAGACAACATATGAGTATGTCAAAGTGCACAGTCCTTATTATTAGACTTGTGTCATGTAAGTTGATTTTTCTCTGCGAAATATTCTTTCAAAAATGCCCTTTCACATCATTTTTGTCTATTCAGTGGGGACTAGTCATACCTATTTGCTCGTCACATGATATATTCTAGCGAATTTTCATTTGATCCCATGACAGCTGTTATGTTTTTTCCATGTTAAATATACTTTGCAATTTCACCACTGAATTAACCCAAAAAAAAAATAACCCAAACAATAACATTTATGGTAAAGTTATGTAATTGTTACTCGTTTGATGCCATGAGTTTGCTGCTTGAAGCAAGTGAATTGGGAGTAGGTTGATATCAACTTCACACCACTCTTGATAGCCGACAACGGTCGTCCATGGCATCTAATTAGTTTATGACTAATTGAGTTGTACTTTGAGAACAATGTTAGTATTTTTAGTCCCCACGGACACCGTCCGGGGGGACTTATAGGTTGATCATGATCGTGTGTCCGTCCGTCGTCCGTGCGTGCGTCTGTCCGTCCGTTCACGCAGATATCTCAGAGAAGCCTGGAGCGATTTCGTTCAAACTTGGTACAAGGATTATTACCTATGTCACACATATGTACGTTGATTTGTTTTACGATCCAATTCAATATGGCTGCCCGGCGGCCATTTCGTTTCCTATATTGATGTCTGTACGTATGTTCACGCAAATTTCTCAGTGATGCTAGGATCGATTCTTTCAAACTTGGTACATAAATTACTCTATATGTTATACTATGCACATTGATTTTTGTTTTGATTCGGTCTAAAATTGCTGCCTGGCGGTCATTTTGTTTCCTAAGTTTGACGACTGTGCGTTCGTTCACGTAAATTTCTCAGTGATGCCAGTTGCGATTGCATTGACAGTTGGTACATACGGTATATTAATCCATATCACATATTATGCATGCCGATTTTTGTAATGATTCGATCAAAAATTTGATGAAACTTTGTGAAGATGATTTTCACACAGAGTTCTAATATAAGTCAATGACATATGTCAGTATTGCATCAATTAATTGCTAATTTGCATATTTGATGGATTTTTGCAATTAGTGTGATGTCTAGAATATAATGCAAGAGATTTAATGAAATAAATGGTACAAATCTTTAGCGCATAGCCCTACTATAGTATACAAAGACACTTAGCAGTATCCTGTTAATTAATTGCTAATTTGCATATTTTGTTCCTTTCCTAATAAGTGGGCTTTCTCCAGAAATAATGTTAAATACTATTTTAACACAATAAGGAGTATCATGTCAATTAATTTCTAATTTACATATTGAATGAGCTTAAATAATTATTGTCATATGTCTAATAATGCTGCATCAAATTAAATGATACATGGTAAAGATTTCTTCCTTCCAGTAGTCAAATGGCGTGCAAAGATATTTCTCATCAATTAATTGCTTATTTGCATATTTAATGAACTTTGGTAATTAGGCTGATATGTCCAGAAATAGTTCAACAAATTCACGAAACTTGGTGCAGATGGTTAGCTCAAACTGCTTTAACAGTGTAAAAGACATTAATCAGTCAGTGTCAACTTAGTCTCTTTGTAATTGCATATGTAATGAACTTTACTAGAGTGATATATCCACAAATACTGCGTTTAAATTGATGAAACTTGGTACAGATTTTGATCTCATAGTATTGTAAATACAAATCAATGACATTCAGTCGTATCATACATATATATGGTAGTTTGCATTTACATAATGGATTTTTAGCTCACGTGTGTAAACACGTGGGCTATTGTCATAGCGATGTCTGTCTGTCTGTCCGTGTGTGTGTGTGTGTGTGTTGTGTGTGTGTGTGTGTGTGTGTGTGTCTGTCTGTCTGTCTGTTTACACGATAACTCAAAAACGCCTGAACGGATTCAAATCAGATTTGGTACACCGGTACCATGTGTTACTTGCAAGGACTGATTAGATTTTGGTTAGTGTGGCTTGCATATTAATGAAGTTATGCAATATCATTTTTTTTCCTCACAATGGTTTCCCTATGGAGACGGTAATGACAGTGTAGACATATATCAAGAAATACTGCACCAAATTCTATGAAACTTTTCACAGATGACAATCTAAGAACATTATGATGATACTGTGAGTGTCATGTCAATTATCTTCTCATTTGCATATTTAATGAACTTTTGTTATTAGTGAGATAACTCTGAAATTCCTGCACCAAACTTGATGATACTTGCAACAAATATTGATGTAATATATATCTAATTATACTTAGAAGCATTAGGCAGTGTCAAGTTAATAAATAGCTCATTTGCATATTTTATGAAGGTTTGTAATTAGTCATATAACTCCGAAATAACTTCACCAAATGTGATGAAATCTGCTGCAGATACTGATCCGACTGATATCTAACTGTAGTGTAAAGCATTTAGTAGTGTGAAATTAATTAAGGGTTCATTTGCATATTTAATGAACTTTGTAATTAGGTATATAACTCTGAAATTACGGCACCCAAGTCAGTGAAATTTGGTACATATATTGTTTTGATAAATATCTAATTGTACTGAGAAGCATTTGGCAGTGTCAAGTTAACAAATAGGTCATTTGCATATTTTATGAAGTTTAGTAATTAGTGATATAACTCCAAAATAACTGCACCAAATGTGATGAAATCTGCTGCAGATACTGATCCGACAGATATCTAATTGTGGTGTAGAGCATTTAGTTGTGTAAAGTTAATTAAGGGTTCATTTGCATATTTAATGAACTTTGTAATTAGTGATATTACTCCAAAATTAAAGCATTAAATTTGATGAAACTTGCTACAGATGTTGATCTGATAAATATCCAATTGTACTGAGAAGCATTAAGCAGTGTCAAGTTAATGATTAGCTCATTTGCATATTCCATGAAGTCTTATAATTAGTCATATAACTCCGAAATAACTGCATCAAATGTGATGAACACTGCTGCACATACTGATACGACAGATATCTAACTGTGTTGTAAAGCATTTAGTGGTATAAAGTTAATTAAGGGTTCATTTGCATATTTAATAAACTTTGTAATTAGGTAATAACTCTGAAATTTCGGCACTAAATTTGGTGCAGATATTGACTTGATAAATATTTAATTGTGCTATGAATCATTGAACAGTGTCAAGTTAATGTAGGGTTTATTTGCATATTTAATGAACTTTGTAATTAGTGACATTACTCTAAAATTACAGCATTAAATTAAATAAAACGAGCTACAAATGTTGATCTGATGGATATCTAATTGTCCCATAAAGCATTGAGCAGTGTCAAGTTAATTGACAGCTCATTCGCATATTAAATAAAGTTTTGTAATTAGTGATTAACTCTGAGAGTACTGTGCGAAGTTTTAAAAAACCCTGCTACATATAGTGATAACATATATCTCATTGTTCTGTGAAGCGTACTACTATTAATGAACCTGTTGTAAAACACGTGAGCATATTCAGTTCATATCTGGTTGTTTTTAGGATGAATGTCCAAAGTACGCATCAAAATTAATGAAATACGGTACCGGTGATAATCGTCATTGTTAGGATAGGATGCAAAAATGTTTGGCAGCATCCTGTCGATTAACTTCTAATTGATTCATTTTAATGACCTTATGTTATTAGTATGGCAGCTTACAGTAGTCCTCACAAGGACTTGTAATTAACCCGTTTTCTGCCAGACAGTATGAATTCCCCATCAGCCAAGTCAGTAAAAAGTGGTACTGAGCCAAAAACACGACGTATTTTCACCCACTTGGCTTGGTCTGTTATAGCATCTTCAGTCCAAAAAATCAAGTTAACAGTATTCATGTTTTCAAGAGCCTTCAAATGTACAGTATTATGTTAAAGTACGCCATATGGAATATGTTGTGCTTCATAAATTTTAACCATCTTGACCTGGTGGTGAAATATGGACTTGCCAGGAAAAGAGTTAAAGAACCCATAAACAAGTGGGAACTGTGTCATTGTGAATGACTTGTTTATTTCTGTATGTTGAAAAGTCTACATGTTGAAAAGAGTAAATCCACGTTTCAATTTAGTGACCCGAGAACAAAAAATGTGAATTAATACTATGTACCATTCAGGTTGATGGCAGACACTTCATTTAGAGTTGACGTGTGATCTTTTTTCTGGTAATCCTATTTGTCTCCAAAATTGCAGCCCTCACATGGCCATGGAAGGAGGTGCTTGAATATAACTCATAAATCTGTCATTCTATATCCCTGTACTATCATTTGTATCATTTGTTGGAAATATCAGGTTTTAACTCCTGTAGTATATAAGTGCTGAATTCTGGCTCAAAGCTGTAGGGTTTAAGGTCAAATCTGCCCATTGTGCAGTAGCTGCTTACAAATGCCTATTTACCATGCTGATGTTTAAATATGGTGAAAATTGCCTTTAGCTTTACAGTTACTGAAAATAAATTACAATTTCTCAGAAATAAAAAGTAATTTCTCATCTTCTTTTATCATGGATGTTAAAAAATTTAGTCTCTTTGTAATTGCATATGTAATGAACTTTCCTAGAGTGATATATCCACAAATACTGCGTTAAAAGTTCGAAGAAAGGAAGTGAACCAGCAATATGATTTATTTCCTAACCATTGTCCTTTGATTGTTTATTGCTTTGTCTGTTTTCTCAGAATATAAAATATCACTTCAAATTGCTCGAAAATAATCTTCCTACATTACTTCTGAATCTGATTGCTGCCAGATATGATTGTTTTGTTGTTATGAAACAAATTTGTCAGGGAGATATGTTGTACATGATCAATTATTTGCACTAAACGTGCAACAAGCTTAAAGGTCTGGTGAAATGATCCCGTTCTTATGACTGAATATCTTCCAGGGGGGGGGGGGGGGCAATATTATTACACTCGCAGCAGAATTGCAACCCAAAAGTATGCGCGAGTGTATTTTTTTTTATATTTCTATGCACGGTTTTTAACAGGTCATTTTGCGACACCCAGGTCACGCCCTCAGCGGGAGTCATGGTTGACCAACTTTGATGTCACAGTGGTGTTCATTTACATGGAATACCAGTCCCACGCCGCCTTATCTCTGCGTGGTATCCGCTAACAAAACAAAGTCAATCTCTTTTGCAATCAATGCAACCCACCTGTGTTCAAGCTGCCCATTCGCCACGTCAGCCAATGCCAATTGAAATCCGAAGTGGCGAAAAAAAATGTATCCTAATCGCTACACTGGCGAAACTGATTTTTGTCTTAAAAACATGGCAAAGTAAGATAAAACGTGGTTTTTTTGGTCTTTTGTTGATCTGCGCTTCTCTCTCGGCGATTCGCAAAAAGCTGCATCTACTCTCGTATTATTGCGTTCTTTCCGTCGTGTGCATTTGCAATCGAGCCTAGTCTTGCGAGAGATTTTACGTAATTTAGTCCTCGCGAGAATTAAAACTAAGACACAGGCAATCGAGCCCTCACAATAAATTTGACGCCATTTTGTCTATTGGCATCCCTAAGGAACGCTGGCTCGCCAGAATTGAAACTTTTGCTATACATAGTAGACATACGACGGCCACAACGTTCGGTGTTGCAGTTGATTTGCATTGCGGTCTAGATGTTCCGTGTTGTGCATTTTAATCGCGGTCTTAAACGTTCCATATTGCGGTCGATTTTCATCACGGGCCTCGTGGTCCAGTATTCCCGTTGTTCTTCATTTTAATCGTCGTCTCGCTGTCGATTTGTATCATGGAGGTAGAAATCTACCTCGATGATTGTATTGCGATCTCTACGTTCCGTGTTGTTGTTTATTTAAATGGTAGTTCCAACGTTCAGTGTTGCTGTTCATGCAGCTGATTTGCATCGCGGTCCCAACCTTCCGTGTTGTTGTGCATTTTAATCACAGTCCCATTTACGTTTTATGTTACTGTCGATTTGCATTGCGGTCCCGACGTTCCATGTTGTAGACTAGTGCATTTTAATGGCAGTCCCAACGTTCAGTGTTGCTGTTCATGCAGTTGATTTGCATCGCAGTCCCTACCTTCCGTGTTGTTGTGCATTTTAATTGCGGTCCCATTTACGTTCCATGTTGCTGTCGATTTGCATCGCGATCCAGAATCATGTAATTTTCAGTACTAAAATAAAGACAAGTGGATACAGGGTTGATGTGTTGATAATTTATTCTTGTCCATGGAACCGACGTCGTCTTCCCATAGTGAAGGAGGACACTGTACTGATCATGTAAGCGGAAACCCTAGAAGTTACCCCGTTGGGAGCTTACGGAGGTGTGAAATAGCTACTTCACGTTATGAGATACGGCGTCGGCCAAACTTCGGAAAGCCGAAAAAAGTCGACTGGAGAGGCTTTGGGGACACGCTAACATTGCATTTTTCTTTTGTGATATTTCATAATCACGCGCGCTAAACGTAAAAAAAAGAAATGAACATAACTGTTTTATAGACCATCAACTGTATTTCTGTGATTTCGCGACATGGGCATTTCACCAGACCTTTAAATCCTATCACACTAGCAAAATCAGAGGCCATTATATACCACTTAAACTTACTTTGTCGAATACGCAATGTATTGAAGAGAAAGTTTAAAGATATTGAGAATAGATCAATTTTAGATGCATAAATTCCATTTATTTTAGGTACATGAAAATGCTTGTATGAGCCTTATGATAACACTATTACATATTAATGCCTTTATAACCAGCTCCAATGTTGAGTCAAATATGTGAACTATAGATGGCATTTAAGCAAGGGGTTTGTTCACTCATTTTGACTGACTACAGCAAGATTAATTTGCTCTAATATGTGTAATATGTGTCTGATTTAGGAAGAAAACTAAAGAATGCAAATTTGTCATAGTAAACCAATGAGTTTCCCAAATTAAATGTATGTTGCAAGGTCAACAATTTGAACATCCAACAGTCTGCATTTTGTAAACAAACCTGCTCACTGCTATAGCAACTTGTATCATTAGTAAGGCAGGCAATGGCATCAAAGTCTACAGTACATCGACTGGTAATCCATTAAATGTTAACAAAATTCAGTCAAATTAAAAAAAAAATCTACAATATCTGCTGTTTCTATCACTTATTTCATTTCAGAAAATCACCGTCCTCCCTGTGTGTGGCAAAATAGCTTTCAAAACGTTGGTCATTGAGACAGTTGCTTAGTCTGATTATTTAAAAATATTCACAGTAAAAATAGCTGACTTTGTTTGATTTGAAATTTTGCTCAAACAATTTGACTTTTCCCTAATTAGAGTAAATAATATTAACATTGACATTTTAAAGTGCAATAACAATGGGTTCATTGAGTAGGAGATTGAACAATATGTCAAGTGACTTTGTTAAGATCAGAAATATAGCCTAAGGGAACATTTGGTTATAAACAAATATGTTTAAGCATGGCAAATTTGTGTTAGAGGAGTTGGACGATACCCTGGTACACTTACGTGTAGACTTGTAAATGAATGTTGAGGGATTAACAGAAATTGCAGTGTGAACTGTATCATGTACATCTAAACTCATCGTTTTAAAACACTCAAATTTAGAGAAGGCAGTGATTTTAAGAGTGCTTTCTTGGAATTATATATCAATGCCTAAAATACTCTCAAAAACAACTGCTTATTTTCTCTAATTTTCACAATTGTCATTTCCATACAAACAGACAGACAGACAGACAGACTAATGACTGCCTTTTGTCGTAATAAAAGAGGAGACAATTAAAACACATTTATGCCACTGTTTTCAAATATCAAAATGTAAAGCTGGCTGAACTATGAGGAGTGCTTTCCTAGAGTTAAACAAAAGTGGGTTTTCAAAAATGTGACATTGCCTAATAATGCTCATTTGATATATACCCCTTTGAGCGCCAAAGTCAATTTCTGTCACCTTGATAAAATATAACAAATGTATTTTGTATAGACTTTACAAAATTTGATTCAAAACTGTAGCCAATGAAAAATGAGGTCCGTTTGGTCTAATTTTTTACAAACATACAGAAAAAATCACAAAAAGTGGTAAAGTGTTGCACTAAAATTTTGGAGGGAAAAAAGTACAGCTCTCAAAGGGTTAATAAAACCCATTTGAAGTATTTGTTTGGTTCTGATGATATTATTCAGAAAACAAAGTTCCGTCTTACATGTGTAATGAATAATGATGATCAAAAGATTACAATAACCATATGCCTAACTTTTTTCCATCATTCAAATGACGAGAGATTATGAACATTTTGTGTAGTAGAACAGTAAACATACTGTCATCTTCCCACCTATCACTAAGAAAAAACACCAGCTGAATGGTTCAATCTGATAATGGTTTGCTTAAAAGTTCATTGTTTACTACTCGCAAAGAGAAATGGAATCCAAACTAAAGTAATGACCATATATGATAGATAAAATATCCTTGACTCTCCTTTTGTGTACTATATCATTGCGACAAAACACCTTTGACGATGCTACCTCAACAGAATACTCTTGTTTTTCATCTTGATCCATCATTATGTATTTTTGCTCTCTCTTGACTCATCAAGAAAGAGTTTGTAGGCTATTTTAGGGGGATTGTGCCTACTCAAGTAACATATAAAGATTCAAAACAGACTAGTTCCTATATAATCATGCCACATAATTTCATTTGTGAGCATTTTTGTCCATCAAGTCTACCAATAATACCAGTGATCTATAATGTTTATGGCTTCTGAATTTATTACCATAGCTATTGATACAAATACATGTACATTATGGTTTTCATATTTCACTCTGCAGAAAGGTTCTACCTCACTGCACATGGCTGCCCAAAATGGCCATAAAGATGTTGCAGAGATTCTCATTGGCGCTAAGGCAAACATAGATGCTCTCACAAAGGTAAGCGTAACTATATCCTCAAGCAGAAGGAGAAAGGAGTGGCACTTACACTGTTTGCCAATTTGTATACATGTCAACTTTTAGGATGTATTTTTTTTCAAATACACAGCAAACAATTGAGATAACCTATCCAGTGTCTCAAATAGCGTATGGTAACAATATCCAAATAATTAAAGTTGACGTAATACATGAACTATGACAATTTTTGTCATTTTTCTTTCTTTTCTTTTCTTTTTTTAAAGATTATTGTCTCTCACAGTCAATGGACGCGCAGTAGAGATAACCACACAATTTTGATTTTTATTGTCCGTGGAAAGAAACCACTGATTTTAAGATAAGCAGTTATTTATTCTGAATGGTAAATATCTTAAAATGTCGTTGGTTTAGCATTTTGAATATGCTTTGATGTTGATCTGCATCGTAGTGTTAAATATATACATGGACTCACAAGTCGTTGGGTGTGTCTTAATGTTCCTGGTCTTCATTCTTAAGGCATACAACTGTATGTCAGTTTGTTTTGTGTGCTAATATGGTCATCAGTACGTAATTTGTCTTTTCATTTTCTGTCCAGAGCCATATGCTTTGAATTTCTAACTTGCAAAAGTTAGTGAGGCAAGGGTTCTCAGAAAGTAGATTAGTGAAATCATTTAAGAAGTTCTACGGTAGATACGGAGATGTTGTATCGAAGTATGACCTGTCTGTCACTCAAATGATGAGTGACAGCATACCAAATTTTGACTCACAAAAGTAATTTGGTGAGTTCACCAGATAACAATGGATTTGTCGCTTTGGGTCAATCTTGACGGGTGCGGCTAGCTGGCAGGGTACGCTTACCCATTCCGGACACCTGGTACCACCACTATTTCATGGTTCAAGATGACCTCATTGCCTTTGTCATTCTCAATATGTTCCTTCGACCTGGTAACTTTCTTAGTTACCTTGAATGATAATGATTATTGGACCTGATTTGATGTCTATTGCAGTTGATCTTAAAAAGGGAAATATAGTACATTTGGCTGTTGTGCATTTATGATGATTTCCTGACAGACTCATATATTATTCTTTTAGATCGTATCTTACTCTGTGATATACTTGTAAAAGTATATTTCCATTGTTCACTAATAAACTTAGTATAATACTGACACAAACACAGCATATTGAGAGATTCTAAAATTATAATATCAATACTTGTACCCTCAGTAAAATAAAAATATTGCCATAACTGAAAATATAATTTAAGAGTATTGCAAAATGTGCCATATTTCAGAATGGTGTCTACAAGTAACATTATGGGAAAATAAACGGAAAATTTCAATTTTTGGCTAGTGAGGTCTGAAAAGATTTCCACAAAAATGATGACACACAGTAGTAGTGCAGTACATGAAACTATATTTTTGACAAAATGACAACAACGTTATCAAAATAATGCAAGCCTATATGTAATTATTATATTATTATTTTGAACTGTATCACTAGGGAACTAAAAATTTCAAAGTATTCTCAGACTGGCAATTCGATTTTTTGGGAAACAATGCTTTTACCAGAAACAAAAAAAAGTTCGACAACATATATAAATGCTAGCATTGTAGTAAGATGTTGCAAACTCAATGATTCAACAATAACCATACAACAAATATTGCTGCATCTCAGCAACATGATTGTCTTTTGTGTTGTTTACAAAAATGATTATCTTTAAAAGAACCGTTTCACTTTTTCTGTCTCTTATTTTTTGTACATTATACAACTAAATTAGGTTGTCGAGAAATATGCCATAGAGTTTGAAATGTGCAAATTGTGACTTTCTGGTACTTCACATATAAACATTCGAAGGAAAATAGTGCCAGTGAACTTATGACAGTCTTTTAGCTAACCAATATTACACTGGGTGTAACATAGATTTCAAATTCCTGTAAACCATAAAAGATAACTTTTGCATGCTTGACTTAAGGTATTTTAAGATAGATTTATACAAAACAGGACATACTGTATCTCAGTGTGTATTAAAAGTAGTAATATTGTCATAGCTGTGTGTACATGTCAGGTACATGTCAGGTTGCTATATTAAATATATATAAATAAAGAGTAGGCAAAGAAATAAGCCAATTGTCCTAGAGTTTCTTTAAAATACCTCATTGCTAGTTATGTTTGAATGATTTTCGTATAATTTCTGTAGAATCATTCAGAGAACCTATTCAGTTGCAAAGCAATTGACAAAGGCTTCCTAAGAAACAGAATTTGTGCTAAAACAAAAATTAAGCCCTAAAGATCACAGTTCTGCACTACTCTATAATGTTAACTCACTATGTAAACTTTCTTTTTGACTTCCTTACAATATTTCTTTTGAAGTTTATGTGAATGGTTTTATGAATAACTGTGTGCATGGTTCAGTGCATATTCTGTTACAACGGCTGCAGCTCATCAGGCACCACAAATTACAAATTACTACAAAATTAGATTATAATAGAGTTGGCCAAAGGAAACAAAGTAAGCATTAGTCTTAGTCGATATCTAGTAAACAATTGTATATAACATGTACACACAGAGATAGAAATGTAAGTGTACCTAATTTTATGATTCATTCTGCCCCTTTTGCATTAATACAACATACTGACAATTCTAACACATTTGCTCTACCCGGTACAATGTAACTGCAATCTCATGTGACCTGTTGCAATAGTTGTTGTGTTTAGCTCATTATATGCTGTTCATTCAGTAATTCATGGTGCTTGAGCTTTACCATAAAGCTTGTAATTTTAAACACTGCATTTAAGCATGCATGCAAATACATAGTTGTGTATCTTCTAACTAGAAGAGCTAGTTATCATTAGGGGACGATTGAATTAACTTGCATGGTACCTGAAACCCGAGTCCTTGCCTGAGCAACTCGGGTGACAAACAAAGACTTTAATCCCCAAGGTGTGAATGTTCCATTGTTATCTTTATCTAATCCTGCTAGTGCTATTGTAGTGCCATTGTAGGAAAGGCAGGTCTGTGAAATTGATCCTCTAGGGAATAAGCTAGGTATTCCTAAGTTAATGGAGCCTTCCCGTAATGTAAAACGAGGTATGCAAGAGCCCCAATATTGACATAGTGCTCGATCGAGCACTTTGTGGAAAATGTCAAACTGAGCGTCAAACTAAGCGTCAAACTGAGCGCGATGGCACCTCCAACGATAGGACGTGGTATAATTAATTTTGCCATGAGCTGTAAGATCGCGTCCGGCAAGGTCGATATTTACATTTACTATTGCGGTACCCAACGAACTTGATGAGTCGTCATTCCCGCCAGATGATTTGTCATGAGTTACATTCCATGTTACTGTTGCCCTGTTTCGGGTAGATAATCTTTCCAAACCAATTTCGCTTCATGGCCATGACAAATATTATTTTATCTCAAACGTGAATGCACAGAGTGACATCGGAGAAAAGCTACATCAGACTCTGAATACGATGTAACAATTACTTGTTTTGATCCCCAGTTTCAGTCATTTTATTTAAACGACGTATGCCTATTTAAAACTTATCTTAAAGTTCCTGCCGCTACAAAGTGCACTTTACGTTTAGGACACTGTAAGTTCTTATATGTCGAGGCAGGTACAGGTTTAACCATTCATACTTGTGCTTCATGTACAAACCTTTTATTTTATATTTGATAGAAATAAAAAGATTGTTGTCAATTCGCCTCATTCATAAAATGTAAAATATAATAATCCGTCTGTTTCAAACGCCGTCATGTGGACTAGCAGCAGATCGTCGATTATCAAACTCCGCACGAGGACAGTCATGTTGTTCGGATAAGCGAGCACTTCGGTCGATTCCATCAGATCGGCGAGGTTCATTTTAATTCGTAAGACATATCTACAGCTGCACTTATATATTAAGTATACAGCTTGATATTAATGTACGGAAAAACTACCGCTTATTCACTTCTAATAGTGGGCAAATACAGGATCATTACAATTTTTGAAGAATAAAAAAAACTTGCTTTGTTGGATAACTGCTGGTGAATAAATACTGACTAGTTTGGTGCATGCAGTTTACGTGAGCACTCTGGTAATGGGAAAACCGCATGGTGCGTTTCTGAAAAAGTTGAATTTGATGAAGACCTTTGACAGATTGTTTCCTCCCTCTAAAAGTCGATGAGTTATCAAGTTGGGCAGACCTTGTGTCCTTGTCGAAAATGTCCATGAAAGAGTTTTCCCAAGGTCATCAGGCTGATATCGTCATCTATCGATTGCGATCACGGTGAACATGGCAGAGCACATGATGATCGAATGAGTCGTGGACTGGTACAGCCATAATTTAATAAGGCAGTGATTGAGCAGATACAATTGTTGTATTTCCATCACTATTTTCATCAAATTTCGTTATTTTGAAGAGTTGATTTTTTAAATTTCTCTACATGTTCAGGCAAACAATTGCACGACCGTCCATCGTGCCGTGATGATGACATATCTTCTTCAACTTCATGCTTGCACGGTAACTTGGCCAAGATATTTCAGGCATGCAGAGTAGCCATCAAGTGCCCTCAGTCTTTGAAAATGTCATCCAAATTAGCCAAAGACGGTGACTTAGCCTTCCGAGGAAGTCGTTTATTTCACATCCCATATTCTGTACTTCCGATCGTACAATGCATCAGACATGAGTCAAGTTGTCAAGCATACTGCCTTGGTGTGGGCGAGCAAAAATATGTCACTTCACGGCTCTCATTGACATATGTTGTTACAATGCAGTTTACTGTCACAAGATCCAACTTAACTCATGAAGGAGTTTCAAACGGTATTACAACAACTAGCGCCGCTCAATATACGTCATAAAATGATGTGCACATAGTATTTTCGGGGAACGCAGAGCAGATCGGATAACATTTTCGATAATATATATTGTTGCTCGGTGACTTGGACGATGCCCGCAGTCTGCAAACAATTATAAGGCCTTTCGCGCGGACAAAGAGAATAATTTTCACCTCACAGATACCACAGAAACTCTTGGTGATCAATGACAGTCCTTTCATCACTAAGGTGTGATGATCGAGGGACTGTGTTGTCAACGTGACAAGGCACTTATCCCTTTGGTATCCGACAGACTCATCGCGGTGTTTTCTGTATGGCGATGTATTGTGATCATGCATCGCTGTCCCTTTAATTATGTAGTTTTCATTAAAGCGTCATTATCTAAAAACATAACACGAAAACGGAGAGAAGTCCGACAGCTAACTATTATCCCCTAAGTCTAAATCTGTATAGGACAGTAGATTTGACCATGGACATAAAAAAACTTCTGTCCTGAGGACAAGACAATAAAGCCAACACACTTCCACACATTTACGCGTGAGATGTATTTTTCATAGCCTCTATACCGTTGTTAATGATAAGCGAATCGTATATTTGAGATCTTTGTCGCTATAATGGAAAAAGTCATATTTAATCAGAATTTACATGACGATACTGTTAAGTGTACTTTATTGTTGACCCATTGTCATCACTATTACAATTAATTAATTATTTTCTTGACTTATACCCACCTGATCGACCGGGCTTGCCGTTGTATTGCTTCTGCCAACAACCTTTATAATAACTTTTGACATTAAAGGCTTTCTCAAACTCGCAGTCGAATGTGGCCAAGCACAATAAATTGCGTAGGCTATAGCTTGTTGGATGTTCTTGTTAGCATCTAGCAATGGATGTGTAAAATAGGCCTCCCACTCCCTCTTGGCCAGTACACAGTCATTCATGGAATAACCATGATCAGAAGTGACGAATGTCATTTATTGAGATATTGCTACAATCATACTGTGGCAATTTAGAGGTGAGAACGACGTCTATTGACCTCGCTATGCCAGCAATTTGTCAACTCACCTACATGCACACTACAGATAGTGATTGACATTGCTAAATCAACGTCCGTCTAATATAGGACCTTGTCTCCTATCACTTACTCTTTTTGACTATGAAGAGTAAACTGTAATTATGATAGAAAAAATGCGCGCGTCATTATAAACACGTTTTATTCGCCAACTGACAAATCTTGTACAGTACTAACCAGTAAGCGCTAACTGAGCACCAGAGCAAGCTTTAATTTCGCTACATTTTAGCACTCGTACTCAGTTCAACGCTCAGTTTTTCTTTTCTTGCTCAGTTGACGCTGCCATGCTCAGTTCGACGCTCACTTTGTCGCTTTTGGACCCTTACATACCTGATAGAACATTGTAAAAGACCAACAGCAACACAGAAAATGATGAATTGCATAACAGGTTGATCAGTAATGAATGAAATATCGTTTTGTGTGTATCAATAGTAGAATGCGCATAGTCCTTAGCAAAATAAAGATTTTTTTTAATTTGATCGCTGTGATACATGTACTTTGTGCATTACAAGTTGGTAATGTCTACCACTTGTAAAATACAAATTATTAATATGGGTTTGACTTGTAATGTTTGGTAAAATGGCAAACTATTGTGAAAGTAATGTTTACACCCTATAAAACTATGTTAATGCACATAAAGGTGCATTAAAATTTAATAGCTTTGATGTTTGATGTGGATATTTTGTTCGATTTGCGTGTATAAATTGTTTATTAAATGTGACGTCATATTGTGAGATGCCTCCTGTGTCATAGAAGTTTTAAAGAGAAGTAAGCAACTTCATAAAGGAGAGTAGCAGTAAATAACCGTCTACAGAGAATAGCTGATAGTGCTAGGTGGCATCAATTTGCTTCTGTAATGTCTACAGACTTAAAATTATATACACAAATGCAATCTTGTGCACTTACATTATGTTTTAAATCATGAAATAGAAACAGTTTGAAGTACAATTACTCGAATATTTGATGGCTCTTGAACAGTTCTGTCAAGGTCCATTTTAGTTTTGTCTTTATTTTCATGTTGTAAACTGTAAAGTAAGATACAGGGGAGGTATATACATTTTTGTGAATCCATAGTGACATTAATGTTTTGTGACACATACAACTTGTTTATAATTATATCAATGCACATTTGGAATAAAAACCTAAACAACATTTTTCTTCGATATTATATTCTTGCCTTACTACATGATGAATCTGAGACATTGCCTAATGTCACCTTCTTCTTATATAGAACCGTAGTATTTGCTTCATTTGACTCGCGACAATTTAGTGCCCTATTTATTCAAAAGTTAATTCAAAATTAATACAAGTGAAGGTCTTTGTGGTCACTGAACACTAGTGCAACCAAATAGTGTTAGATAATGGCAGCTTTTTGTTATCATTGCAGGGTCAAAAACTGTTTTCACCATGCTTATAAATTGCATGTACCAGTATATGTGTGATGGAAGCTTACAGCATAGTTTGTAAACTTGTCCTTGATACAAAGCACAATTTTACATGATACATGCACATGTTGCCAAACCCTAAATGAAAAGCTCATGACTGTGACAGGTAGGTTTTAGTACACTGGAAAGTACTTAAAACATCAGGGCACTACATCAGATTGACTGAACTGAAAGCTAGGTTAATAATTAACACAAATGACATGCATGATATTTGCCATGTATTTTAGTAGACATTGTGTAACAAGTTGACTGGTAATTTTGTGTAATTTACAGTCGTACTCAGGGGCTGGGTCAGTTAAGCGCCGTCTTTGGTGAACCTCTACCTCAGCCTGTCTCTGATCCTTGCCGCCTTTTGCTCTGTCTGCTCATTCATGGCAGTATAGTGTTTAGCTAATTGTTTTTCACGTCTTTTTGCCGATGTCTGCCACCCGAAGAGACTTTGCAGCATTTCTGAAGTACCTGTCAATAAACATATTAAGAGCTCCACTGGTCAAGTTTGTTCCGAAAATGTGAGTAATCCTTTCTACTTCTGTTCATCGCCCTCTAAGATGGCAGACAACCATTCACCTCTGGTTAGTAAAGCCAGAGAGGACCAAGCGGTAAAAAAGAAGACCTACGTCAAGGCAGACAGTTCCAAATGTGCTGATGACCCATATTTTGTAGCTCTATCTTAACAAAGGAAATAATGCAGTCATTGGTCTTCTGATAGCACTCCCTCAGCCAGTAGTGATAACAGGTCCCTCATCAAGAAAGAAAAATAAACAATTGGTTTTGGAACTTGAACTTAATTGAAGAAGCCATTGCATGGAATTCCTAATTAAAGCAGAAGCTAAAAGACAGGGAAAACGCACATACGACTCCTCAGACCTCAATCAGTTCAGTAAAAAAGAGCCAAAAGGTGATGACTGCTGTAAAGAAGGAAGAGAAAAAACTTGGTGTTGTCTCGTCAACATCCAACTCTTCCACATCCGACTCTCAGTCAAATGAATTGGAGACTACCACCGAAGATACAAAGCAAAGAGGTAGGCACTTAGATTACAGGGCATTCATTTCGCAGTAAAGATAATTAAGGAAAAGCTAAAATCGATTGCTTTGAGGAAGGCCGCTGATCAAGTGTTATATATGGTGACATGGCCCCACAACTTCACTTCCAAGGCCAGTGCTGGGAGTCTAGCTGATCTCGCAATATCTTAAAACTATCACTTCCTGCCCTTGTGCGAGGTGAATTATCCATCATTTTCCATGAAGAGCAAGAGAGTCACAGACAGTACAGGGCAAAGCACCTAATAGACCTCCTCCTAACCTACAGGTTACACTGAACATCATATCTGCCACCCATGTCTATTTATACGGAAGGTACAAGCCAACGACCCAGCTGATATTTACTCTCACAACCGGCACTTACTAATCATGATCAGCATTGTTTTCTGCATAGACTTTCATGAAGCATCGATCAGTGGGAAGTTCCAAATGATGAACTGTTCTGATCAATCAGCACGTGATGTTTCTTCACAATTCCGGTCTCTATAAGAGAAGGACTGTTGTCATCCACTGTCTGACGAGGATACCAGTCTTGCAGAGATTTGCCTAGTGGACCATATCAACTGACAACATCGCACATGCCTATTCGTGTCTCAACTTCTTGCCACAGAGTTACCCTTTCCTTGCAATAACTGTATTAGCTTTCAGGCTAATGACAATCTGACTAGTCGTAGAAGAGCGTTCATACAAGTTGTCTCCTCCAGTTGAGCCTCTGACTGCTGAAAGATTACTCAGTTTTTGACATGTGATGCCTCTAGTTCCACAGAATTGTCCGTTCTACATTCTGCTGGTACCAATTCCATTACAGATGGCACACCAACCCCCAGCCTTAGGCACAGGATTCTCATACCAGGTTCTGGCCCAAGTTTCAACAATACACCTGGATGGTCATCTGAATTTCACATTACGGGAAAGCTCCATTAACTAAAGAATACTCTACTTCCCTCCTTAGTTATCAGAGGATCAATTTTACAGGCCTGCATTTCCTACAATGGCATTACAATGGCACCAGCTTGATAAGATAAACATAACAGTGGAACATTAACATCTTGGAAGGGGATTAAAAGTCTTCTGTTTGTCACCTGAGTTGGTCAGGCAAGGACCAGGATTTCAGGTACCATGCAAGTTAATGCTGTCTTTCCCTAATGAACGTACATTCTCAGAATACTAGCAATGTGTGTTTATCAGGAGCGCTATCCACCTTGCCAGTTTCCAGTGCAGGCATAATCATAATCATAATCTTTATTCTATATAGCGCATTACATATTTAAATATCTCAATGTGCTTTACATTAAAAAGACACAAAAGAGTGACAAATAAAAACAGTAAATTTTAAATGTTCAATAAAAGTAAACAGCTGGTAAAACTAAAGAAATGGTTAAAATAGATCGACAAATAAAACTTATGTATAAAATGACTTAAAAAGTTAAGTTTTAACCTGACTTTAAAATTATCGAGTGACTGAGATGCACAAAGGTGCGACGGCAAAGAATTCCACAAACGAGGCGCACATATCGAAAACGCCCTATAACCATAGTAAGCTGTGCCGCCGATGGGTTTGTGTAACCTAGTGTCCCCATTAGAAAATGAACGCAACGTATGACTAGTACTACGTCTAAACAAAAGCTCATGAAGGTAAGATGGTACATGACTACAGGCATAAGACTTTTGCTTTCTCATTGCTGCTCATGATGCTGTCTTGTCATCTCAACACCCAAACTTCCTTTGTGCCTGCCCTTACCGACACTAAAGGTGTAAATAAATACATTATGTATACATCAAAGGGTGGCGATGTATGCATTCATCAAAAGATGCACATATGATGTATACATTAAAGGTAAATCTTTTTTCAGCAAGCTAGAAATATTTATCAACCACATATGAATGCACATATGATGTATACATCGACAATGCATCACAGAACCATTATCCTGGCTTTCAGTTTTCGTTTAAAAAATGCACTTATGATGTATTGGTCAAAGCACAGATTGACTCCTTTTCTTGCCAAAATGGTAAAGTTAAAAAGATTTTCAAAACAATGCATGTATCAAGTACAAAGCAGGACCAATGCTGTCATACAGAGGTGCATAATATATGATGTAAATACATCAAAAGTGCATCACTTATCAAGTGTTTTAGTCAAAACGATCACACATGGGCACACTTTTGAACCAAATGCATATAATCATAAAAAACACACAATGTATTTTATCTATTTACATGAAAGGAATCGTTTTATTTACATATCTATTCCATACATTCATTAGGTTTTTTACATAAGGTATTTAACAATAGGCATTGCACTAAATATAAATAGCATTGCCCTTGCTGCTTCAGAATGGCATGGGCAGCTTCAATATCAGCTGTTAAGGATAGAACTCAGCAACATTGGTATGGATGCAGAGAGTGCATCTTGTAACAACACAACAGCAATTACCTTCGATGATCTGGTTAGTAAATCAAAGTTAGATCAACGGCTGAATTTTTAGGAAAACATTTAAAAAAAAGGGATTTGTCTGTCTTTTGATTGCAAATTTCTGCGAATGCCAAAGTGCATGCATTTTTAGACGCAATTAATGTACGTCTGCCGACCACGGAGGTATAAGGAAAGACGTATGAATACACATAAAAACGAGCAACAAGAACGGGTCGCAGACATTTGTTACTGCGATCAATTCGTACCTTTTAAATGTCGACAGACGAGAACGTCTGATTGTAATAACAGACAACAAAATGTTCATGCATTCAATGTTTGGTCCCGCTATTGCCTTCAAGCTGTAGGCGAACTTCCGCAAACATAATACAGTCTGTGTCCCATCGATGTTGCTGACAAAATCTCGCCTTCTGATGACTTGGATTGAAGTGAAGGATTTTGTCCATGCTTTCAGTGGCAGAACGTCTGATTGTAGAAACAGACAACTAAATGTTCATGCATTCAATGTTTTGTCCCGCTATTGCCTTCATGCTGTAGGCGAACTTCCGCAAACATAATACAGTCTGTGTCCCATCAATGTTGCTGACGAAATCTCGCCTTCTGATGACTTGGATTGAAGTGAAGGATTTTGTCCATGCTTTCAGTGGCAGAACTATATTGCCGACCGCTTATTTGAGGTTTACGATTACTCCATTCTGAGCCGCCGTACAAAAATCCCGTACGTTACTTCGCCAACATTCAACACGTCTGCAGCCCAGCTGTTAGCAGCCGCTTACTCTGAGGTCACAGTTCATCAAGTTCAGTTTGCGCATTGATATTGATTCTTCGTGCTGAAAGAATGCTATTTTGTTTATTTTGTTTTAAGTCTTTCTATGATAAAAATAACCATTTTCATAAAACTTATAAATTAAATGCCATATCTAGTATGAAATATAGCATGTAGGCGCAGAGGTAGAGTCAATTTCAGCGTTTAAAAAGTGGGACTACTTTGTCAATCACGTAATGATTTATAGATTGCACTTCCATGAGCGGTCATAAGGCTCGATTGGCGCGAAGTTAGATATCGTTCGCCAAGTTAAAGCGATGTATTCATTGCTTCGCTTCGATAAAGTTTGTGTGTGCGATGTGTGATAGTGAGCGTACGTGCGTGAGTACTTCACGAACTCTACAACGTGTGGAGCGGTCGTAGTCAGAAAAATGTAACAACTTAGCCGGCTATTGAACCACTCTTTTTTAGAGAGTGGGGATTTAGCTGAGCGGTTCTCTCTGTGGCCTCTCCGCTAGGCGACTGATGCCGTATGTTGTGGGTTCGAACCCGATTGAAAACTAGCCGTATAATTGAAGTGTTACTGTCGGCCGGCTGCATACTTGTGATCGGGGAATTATTTGGTGCACAACTTTGTGATCTTTCTACGGAACTACCAGCCAAATGATATCACAGTGCCGCAAAAATGTGTTTTAAGTACCGGGGACAAACATAGTTCTAAATTTGTGAACGCGAAATGCAGTAAAGATGCCGACATTTTCTTAGTAACGAACAGCACAGAGATCGAGGTAAACCTAGCAAGCGGAATCCAGGAACCGTCCAACATCTGCAAGTCCTTGACCTTCACAAATGTAAGTCGATTCGTTCTGCAACATTTGTATCGCTATGTTTGACCAAGGATAAGTTTCCTTTAGTACTGATTCATACTTTATTCACTTACATTACACACTGTGCTGATACGTATGGGAAATAATTGCTGAGACTTTTGCAAATTGTTTGTCGCCGTGGTGTATGCGGTGTGAATAATAATACAGCCGAGGTGTGCCTGTCCTTTTGATTAATTATTGCATTTGGTTTCTCTACGGTACTTGAATTTTTCAAATAGTTCTCATTTCGAACAATTATTGATTTCTTTCATCAAATTGTGATGTTACAATTTTCGGTCGACTTACACTCTTCCCTGAACGATTCATATTTTTCAGAACTCTTTGCTGGTACTCTAAAGGGACAAGGAATTCAGGGAACAGAAAGCCAAAACGCAGCCTTTGACAATAATGTGAATGTCATATGAAACTTCTCGAGTCAAATGGACATCTCTTAAAGACATTTGTGTTGCATGAAATCAACATGGCATGATAAAATAAATCGTACCACTGACAAATTTAATTTAACATTTTGCTTCTCTGTTGTATTTATAACAACTAACTTTATTTGCATTCACCTCAGATTCTTGTGAAGCTAGTATTTCAGAACTTGATTGGATAGAACATGTGATGTCTGTGCTTCCTACAGTCTGCCTTAAGATTTGTCAGCTATTCATGCTCAATCATATCATTGGCCATGTCTGCACAACTGATTTTAAAACTTCTGTGTACATATTTGAACCCTGAGTTTGTTATTGTTGAAGATTGTAAAAATGTTGAATCTTGTGGTCCAATGCACAAATTTTTCTGTCACTTAAGTGTATTCTTTCTATTGTTTTTCAGCATCTCCGTTCAACGTTAATAACTGCATATGAACTTTTCTTGATCTTACTGATGTATTTGTCCTTGTAAACTGATGAAGTGTTTATTCCAAAGCAGAGTGCTGAAGAGTAATATGCCAACTTTTGAAGACATGATGTGCATCTAGTTTGCAGGAAACTTTGCAGCAACATGCAAATTAAAAGTTTGCTGCAAATTTGCTGTAAGAGGTTTGCTGCATGTTTGCAGAAAGTTCATAAGAAACCAAATTTGACATTTGAAAAATGAACGACCTTCATATTTGCAGCAATAGTTTGCTGCAAATTTTACTTCAAAGCTTCCAGTAAATTTGAAGCAACAGTTTGCAAGTCTTGAGGCCTAAAATATTGGTGAGGGTTCCCCTCCAAACTTCATATTATTGGATTTTGTCTGAATAACACTTCCCATTAATACGTTGTATCACATGGTATTTTAGCTTTTACCCATCCATCCATCCTTTCATTAAACTTATGCTGTCTATCAAAAACATTGCTGAGGAATCATATTGTGAATGCCTTTTTTTCCTTTAATAATGAAGTGGTATGGAATCTGATAATTCAACTCCTGCAAAAATGGTAGAAGTAAACAATTTCTGCTTTATAATACCAAGGCTCTGTTGTATTCTGGAAGTCAAACAGTTGAACACTCAAAGTAAACACCTCTGTACAAGTAAACTCTGGAATATGATTTATCTTTCTCAGTTCCCTGTACGCCTGCATTGTAGCAACTAACTAGTAGTGTCACATTAGATACTTGTCAATGTAATGTGTTTATGTTTAGCTCTTGAAGAATTTACATTTTTAAGTATACCATGGCCAGGGTGTGTGGTGTACCATATTAAAATCGGTTGATTGAGAGTAACGTCTACAATACAGGTAAAAAAAGACTTTAAATCATTTGTCTCTGAAATCAAGATTTCAAATTCAACTGTTCAATATGTGTACATGATGTATTTTGTGCTAAACCTGGCTTTTGATGTGTACAGCATTATGAAGACATCTGTACATTTTGTGGTGCATTACAGCGTTCAAAGGTGGATACATTATCCATTCATTGTGTTCCGAATCTGTACTGCATAATGCATACATCAGAATGCCATCAATGTACTAATGATGCACATGCATCAACTGTACATTTTTAACAGACCTATGCACATATCATGCACAGTTGATGCATTATTGATGTACAAATCTGTACTGCGTAGTAGGTGTGGATGTATACATCATGTATCTTTTTTGTTCCAAATCTAGAATACTTGATGTATACATCAGATGTGCACCTGGTGTTTTGATGTACTTTTGATGTTACACCATCCAATACACCGCCAGTACATTTTGTGTGCACATGAGCCAAACAGTGTATACATCATGTACATTTGATGTACAGTAATTTTGGTAAGGGTGTAAACACGTTCCCTCCACTATGATATTGACTTATGGGGGACGAATCTTCAGAGCTACGAAGGCAGTGCAGTTGTTGATTATCTTCAATGTGGCTGGCCAATAGGCTACACAAAGAATAATCTACCTAGCTCAACTTTACACAATTACTCATCACCTCATCATCATGCAGAACAAACAAAAGCATACACCAGGAAAGAAATCACCTATGGCGCAATTCTTGGTCCTTTTGATAGCAACCCATGACAGTTAAGGCAGCATTATGTGTCTTCATTTCTGTCAGTGCCAAAGAAAGACACCTCTGAAAGACGAACTGTCATGGATCTCTCCTTCCCATTCAAGCATCAGTTAAAGACAGCACCCATGTGATGACTTCTTTGGCACGCCATATAAACTATCGTGCCCTTCCGTGGATGATTTTATCAACATCATCAATTTTTACAGTCCTTGTTGTCAAATCTTTAAGTGCAACCTTCGCCGTTGTTACTGCTGGATCCCCGTACACCCAGGCGACTATCATCTTCTTGGCTTCTCTTGGCAACAAGCACTTTTCTGCGATACAAAACTTCCATTCGACCTACGCACTGCAGCTATGGCTTGTCAACCGAAAATGAATGCTCTGATGTACTTATCATCAACAATTAAGGCTTCAGTGCAATCAACTATATTGAAGACTTTGCTGGTGCAGACAACCCAAGCAGAGCCATGCAAGCTTATGATGCTCTAACTTCTACTAATATGCACCACGGTTTTGAACTGGCAATTGAAAAGTGCATCCCCCAACCACAGAACTAGTCTTCCTTGGGAAACAGTTCAACGCTATCACCATGGAGGTTACAATACCAGAACATAAGCTTGCAGAAGCTGAGTCACTTCTCATCAATTTCCTCTACATGAAAAAATGTACACAGAGTTAATGCAGTCCTTGATAGGTAAACTTTTCTTCATTGCAGACTGTGTTTGTTCTGCTTGTCTGTTCATAGGCCGCATGTTAGCCTTGTTGCAGTCAGTCAAGAGGCACCATCATAGAATCTGCATAACCTCCTATTACCACAATGATGTAAAATGGTGGTTATGCAGCCTTCATGATAAATTATAACAGAGTCAGTATGCTATGCCTCACGGTCGTTGGTCACAGCCAGATGAAATGCTAGCAATAGATGCTTGCCCGTCTGGATTTAGTAGATGGCTCACAAGTTTTCTCCTGACTACGCGCTGTACTACCGCACCACATCTACATCTCTCCCAGCCATGACGTGCACCATTTCAGTGCTTGAGATGCTTTTCATCCTTGTTACACTTTGGATATGGAAAGCTCACATCCAGGGTCACGAATCCTGGTACATTGCAACGACGCTGCTTGCGTCCAAGTATTGAACACAAATAAATATAGAGATCAAGCACTTCTCACCATTTCTCGGAATATTTGGCTTGAAGCTGGCAACCTCAGCAAATATTCAGCTAACAACAGTTGATTTCACAGGAGTAGACAATAGAACTACTGATGTCCTTCCAAGATGGCATCTTCATAGTGACGGCGCACAAAGGTTCAGTCAGCAAACAAATGAAAGAAACGCATGTTGCTTATCTCACGACATTTAAATCTTAATATTCACAGGTTACAATAAAGGCACTCACAGACGATGTAAGACTTTTGCAGAAGCGTCCTTTCAGGCCAGGAACTCACAAACACTTGAAATGTTAGATGGATTCTTGCATTTTGTTGCAATTTGGACAAAAAGCCCTCTCCTGCTGGAAGTAGAACATTTTGTATGTATACCTGACTCCTCTCACACTCTTTTAAGAGTCCTAAGCCAGTTTGTAATTATGTCAGTGGAATTTCGGTTACGATACCAGCAAACTTCATAGCATTGACCTCAGATACACACTACAAGGTATATATAAGTCTTGTAAAACATTGCCGAGGACCGTGCCTTCAATTGCTCCCAGGCCCTAACCCAGAGGAAGGATTTACTTGATATGACCAGCAACCTTGACATCACCTTCTGGAGTTTTCTTTGCATCCGTTTCTTCTCATTCCTGAGAAGGTCGAACCTGGTCCTTGCCTCTCGTTACAAATTTTCCGCAGCTGAGCATCTCTGCCGGTCAGATGTTACATTCACTCCAAAAGAAAAGGGCTGGTCGTTTCAGTCCAATTGTCTAAACCTCGTCAACAACATGATTTTCAGCATTGTATTCTATTGGCAGCAATTCCAGATCACCGTTGTGCCCTGTTTCTGCATATTATGAAATGCTGGATCGCATGCCAGCTTCATCCTTTGTTCCAGCCTTCCTGTTTAATCAAGACAAAACCTAGGTGCCACTTACTAAGAAGATAGTGAATAAGAAGTTCAAGCAGCTTATACATGACATCGGTCTCTCTCCAGATGACTATACTCCTCACAGCCTCTGCAGAGGTGGAGTGACTTTGCTGTTATGTGTGGCATCTCGGACCATTAAATTAAATCACAAGGAGATTGGAAATCAATAATTTATAGAGACTACATTGCAATTCCAATTTCAGAGCGTTTTAAAATTATTCACATTAGGCCCTATGGGTAGTAACTTACCTTAACCACCAGCAATTTTAATGAGACACCAATGACTGCATGTTGACTGTCACACTGTAGCTTTCATGATTTGAGATTTCACCGTGACATTTTTATTGCCATTCAAATCCAAATGTTGACTATCACACTTTCACTTGTTTGTTTTAACATTTAACTGTGGCTTTTGTACTTCCATTTAATCAGCTTTTGTTATTGTATAATTTGCTCTCTACCAATGTATTTTCATTGCACTGCATTCTTACTTTGGGGTTTGCTCAAAAAATATAAATTGTTGACATGTCACTTGAATATTTACCTTTTGCAGCAGCTGTTTTACTTTACATACTTTTTTAATCTATCCATTTCTCTTGCATTTATTCCCTCCTAGTTTCTTTCCAGTTTCCTCTGTCCTTTCTCTCAGTTTGGCAGCGACTTCGGTTTGGTTTAGTACTTTGATCCTTGTTAACAGTTCGGTATGATAATAAAGCACTGCCTTCACTGCCAAACCTTGTTTGTTTGCTTTCATACCTCTCTCTGATCCTTTTCGCCTTTTAGAATCTGCTCGTTCAACCTCCCTCCTCTCCCCTCTTGCCAGTTTACCTTTTTTTTATTACCGCTTACATTAGATGTTTTTTGGTACTATAATCTTAGCTTGGTTGGTTGTAGTTCTTTGCATTGTTAAGTACGTGCTTTGATCGTTGTTAGAAGTATGCTATTATAATAAAGTACTGCCTTCACTACAAAACTTTTCTTTGTTTGCTTTTGTACTGTAAACTCGAGTAGTAAATAAATGGTCTCATCGGTTTTCAGATGCTTGTTCGAAATACCAGGGAAGAATACTTCATTGCACTATACAACAACTATTTAATAGTACAAAAAGACGTTGTTTGGAAGGGTGAAATAATCATTATACATATACTAAACACATACAGTTAAATGAACTGAGTGATGAGAATATTTTTGAAAACTTAAATCATGGCAATCTGAAAGATGTCAGAACTGTCATACGTACAGTAAGATATTATCAACCAGATGTTACTTTACATAGCGTCTTTCTGACTTTTGACAAAGCTTTGATGCATAGAGTGCCAGACAAGTATACTGTATAAGTGGCTTAGGAAATAAATTACTTAGTGTACAAGGAAAATCAGTATGAGGGTAATAATAAATATGTGACAAACATGTACACATGGAAGGATTGTGATAAATATTGTGATATAGAATATTTGAATGATAACGTTTCATGTCATGCCTTTTGAAAAAAAGAATAAAATTATTGACAAACCTAAGTACTTTGTAGCAGCTAATACAGAATGTCAATAAACAGACTATCAAGACAGATAATGTATACCATTCATTGCAACACATGCTGCAAAATGAAAGGACTCAGATGATTCAACTATTGCTTGATTGTAATTGTGCATTGGACACTCCTGTATTTGGTATCACTTTGATTAATACTTTCACACACTGCTTCATTTTATAGCAAAAGTGGTGTGCACATAATTAAAGATGCCATGTGCAATATGCTGCAACTGGTAACTTACTGAATTTTCCATATAGCTGTACCATACTTTTGTAAGTGTACATTATTTTTAGTGTAGGTTCAGAGACAATTAATTATCCAGTGTTCAGACTTAGTATAATCACTTATGGGATACTTAAAATTCTGTCTCATGGCAGCATGACAATATTAATTTTGGAATCATTCAGTATGTGTACTATCATAATTGTTCAAATTGATTATGTACAAGAATGGACACATGCAGCATGTGATATGTCAACAACCGACTTGCACACCACCTCTTCTGATTATCCAATGACCAGTAAATTACAGTAATTGTACAGTTTATCACTGTTTCCAAATTTGCACGAAGTAATTTGATGGCCAATCAATGGATGAAGTGATCTGACCTCGTTTTCTATTATCCAGTCATTGACTTCTCAAGCAGTTATATTATTGATACTTGTTTTGTGTGGTGATGTTCGCTGCTTCAAGTGAACAAATATGGTCAGTACAGTTTTCCAAATCGCATCTCCACACATCTTGTACCATGAGTAACTGACACTAAAGTTGACATTTTTTTATATTTTTTTGTGTCATGACTTGTTTGATATTGACCCACATTTAATCTATTGGTATCTAGTACCTGAAAAAGCCCCATAAGCTTAACTTAAATTCACAATTATTATGTTACACCTTAATCTGATGTTGAACTCCTCCAAAAGTTTAAATTAGAGAAAAACCTCTCAATGTATACAAGTTTACACATAAACTTGATAAATGATGCTATAAATTTGAATAGCTTTAATGATTTAGGGTAGTTTGTGTGACTTGTAAATATCCACTTTATTTTGAATCTGCATGGTGTCGTTGAGGGTTACAATTCTTGCGTCATTGAAGTTTTGAAGAGAAGTAAGCAGCTGCATAAAAGAGGCAAGTAGTAAATAACAGTCCACTAAGAATACTTGAAAGTGCAGGTGACATCAATTTACTTCTGTAATGTCTGCAGACTAAAAAAATAAAAATGCGCTGGTGTGCACTGGCACTTGGCTCTTGGCACTTGTTAATATAGTACAATATTTTAAACCAAGGAAATTGAAGCACAATTACATTGAAATTTTTATGGATAATGCCCTATTGACCTTGAATACCGGTATTCCTATCTTTATTCTAATGGTGTAAAGTAAGATACATGGGAGATACATGCATTTTTGTGAATTTACAGTGGCATTCTAGTTTTGTAACACACAGATCTTGTTTACCATCATATTAATGCACATTTAACATTCTTGCCTGACTGCATGATAAATTAGTTATTCCCTGGTATAACATTTTTCTTATATAGAATAGTAATATTTTCTTCATTGAACATCTGCCTTGCTGATTCATGAGTCAGAAATGTATACTAAACTTGGGCCTATGGTCAGTATAACACTGTTGCAACCTATTAGGGTGAGACTCTAGCAGGTTTTGCTTTCTCTTTTTCTGAGATATTTAATGCTATAAAAGATTGTTGTTTTAAAGAATAAAATTTTGATCATGAATCATATACATAAACTATACTTAAAGTTAAGTGAAATTGCTCAGCCATGTGAATATGTTTGAAAACTTGAATCATGGCTGTCTGATCACTGTCAGATTTGTTCTCTGTATGACTTACTTCAAGAAAGATTGACTATATACACATACTTTTCCGGATTTTATACGATGCATCGATACTAATAGAGTGCCAGAATAGAAGACTGTGATGAGGAAAACCAATATCATGGTAATACTCAGACAATTAAGTCTGATCCATATTGAAGATTGATTGCTAATAATAGGTAAGCAAGAAAAATATCACTGGGTAAAAATCCTATAATACAGGCCAATACAGCCACGTAGTTTAGCCTGTATATAGGCCACTACAGGCATGTATTTTAGCCTGTATTTAAGGTAAATACATGTAAATGAACTGCAATACAGAGTAATACAAGAAACACAGATACAGGCCCTGTATTTTGCCTGTATTTACCTGTATATGCACTCGTACAAATACATTGTAAATACAGGTAAATAAAGGTTAATACAGATTATAAATACAATCTGTATCAATCATGTATTTGCCATGAATTTGTATGGTTTAAATTCATCTATATTCATTCCTTTCTTTGAGATGTACTTCCATGGCTTGAATTTACCATGTATTATGCCTAGATTTGCCATGAATTTCTTAGCCTCAAAGGAACCTGAGTGAACCGGTTGGCTAAATGGCTTGACACATTGTAGAATTGAACATTTACAAGGCATGTGTAGACTTATCTTGCCAAAAGCCTTGAGACAGAAACGAACATATATATTATAAAAGTGATAACTGATTGTCAAACTGCTGAAAACGAAACACAATCTGTCGTGTTAGGAATGGAGCTAGTTTCAGATAAATGGAGCTAATTTCAGATAAGTGCCAGGTTGTAATATAAAAATATCTGGAAGGAGAATGAACTGCTTTCGTTAAAGGAGAGTTGCTGAAAGAAATTAGGAAAAGCTTAAGTACGATTGTAGTGAGTGATTTGATCTATGAAATTTGTCGAGAACAATTTTTCAAAAGTTTGTTTTAGATATATAGCATTTTATTTAAAGGTTTACAATAGATCGGAAGTTGATGGTTGGTGTTTTCTGCCATGGTAACCATCGATTATTGTGTTCTGACTGTGATTTTTTGTTAGAACATACTAATCGTTCCTTAGTTGGAGTTGTCAGTAAACTAT
This sequence comes from Ptychodera flava, assembly GCF_041260155.1. Classification (NCBI taxonomy): domain Eukaryota; kingdom Metazoa; phylum Hemichordata; class Enteropneusta; family Ptychoderidae; genus Ptychodera; species Ptychodera flava. The sequence goes on from NW_027248395.1 coordinate 368,773, forward strand.
CAACATTTTGTTATCAGTGATCTTTGCCTTATTATTATCACATTTTAAACAGCAGCGGCAATCATGCTAGTGTGCTGCTGGTGTGCAGATCGATCTGCGTTTTGCAAGGCAGTGATTGTTTCATGTACAGTAATTGTACAATATGTTTCTATGTTACTTGATACTTTGTCGTCTCGGTAAAATGTACAATATTTATTCACTTTTCTTAGGCTTGATGTAGCCATCAAGGTATGGGAAGACCTCCATGGTGTAGCTGAACTGCAATACAGAAGCCGTAAAATTGGCTTCACTCGTCATCACTGTTTGGGGGCACGTTCCGATGCATGCTAGCCGTCATTTTTCACAATGGAGACTCATAGCTTGCATTGTTCATCACATTATATTTTTGAGCCATTCCGTCTTGGAATTCGGGGCAAAGACCGGCAGAACGAGGTCTATTTGAACATGAAGTAGCAGATAATCTCTTCAGTGATTGGAGATATGAACGTAAAAATGAGGGTTGACTTGGGAATGGATGTAAAAAAAGAGATGTTTGTGGTCGAGATGACTGTGACTTGGTCACCTTGACCCAAACCAATGTACCAAGCCACAGTCCCTCCACCGACGGACGGTGACCAAGCATGGCTTCTGTGATCATCATTGGCTGTCATAGTTTCACTGGTTTATACTCTTATAGGTTTTAGTTTGACAGAGCCGTTGCCGGTATTATGAATGAGAATTGTAACACCATAAGGACCATGCCACAATCTATTTACTCTGTCAAATTATCGTCACTATGTTTCCACATCTACTAAAATAATTTTGTCATTTAAAGAAGAAACGAAGAGAATATATCTGTTTAGCAGGACATGGATTAACTTGCAGCCCAGGGAAATTGTTCAACAAGGCACAATACACAGAGTGTATGTCATGGTTCCGTGTGTATGGTAAAAAGCGATCACGCTGACCAGAAATGTTTTAAGGCTGTATTGGAGAGAAATACACATTTCCCAATACACATTTCTATTCTATTGCTGTAATGTGCTTTTTGCTCTGTCAACCTCAGACCATATTTTAATATGCCTTTAGACAGTGCTTAGCCATCCATCACGGATTTGTGCTCTGTGGGAAAACCACCTTGCCACCTAATTTACCATTCTTCCTTTTATAATCAATTTATTGTTTTTATTCAACAGCTACCTGTTAGATAAGTGCCCGCTAATTGACTAATCTGTTCACACCAGCAGGTGTTGACAAGCCCGCAGCCTCCGTACAGGCCCTGGCACTAACCACTTTTTCAATGTCAGTGGGTGAGGCCGAGCAAAAAAAATGTGCTGTTATTCCGATAGCCCGACCTACCCTATTTTTAACTGCCGACCCTAATTTTTTAGAGCTACGTAAACATGGAAGTAAAAAAGAAAAAAATCCATAAATTCACACATTCGTTACTTGGCATTTGATTTTTGCTTGAACAAAGATGTTTTTATGTTTCGTTTTCTTTTTTATGTATGATACATTTTTCTGGAAATGTTGTGGCCAGTGTTTGACCGCCCTGAACCCCTCAAAAATACATATTTAAAATTAGAAATGTTTTGGAAAAAAATTCCTACGGACTTACTTGCCCTATTTTTGAAAACTATGATATCGGAACAGCACAATTCATTTTTTGCAGGTCAACACCAACCCAAAGCAAAGTCTATCAACCCACCTTTTATTAACGCCAATGGCAAAATGTCACCGGTCATGAGTTTGATGCTATTACCCTCACACCGTTCACTGTAAAGGCTAAGGATGACCCAAATCAACGCAATGTACTAATTGCAGTTTCGATGTTGTTAGCACACGGCGGTTAGTCCGCAGGGAGTGTCGAGTGTGATAAAGGCAGGTTTCAAAGCCACAATGTAACATGCAGAGCCATTTCATACCAGATTTGTTTGTCGGACCGTATGCTTGTTCAGCTTCCTGTCTCAAGACTGAAAATTGGGCATGTGTTGGACGCACTTCAGTTGTTCACTTTATTGCCAAAGTCCGGGTAAAAATCCAGCGTTGTCAATGTGTACGGGATCTTATATCACTTTAAAAACCCATGTAATTCGAGCACAAAAATGATTATGATTTTAAATCGTCCTTTTAAATTTAATAGTTAACTAACACCGCCGAAATAAGGAGCATTCGTTTTTACGGGGAGGGGGGTCGGTGGAATTTGAGCGACAAATGAAATGTAAAATGCGGCCCCCCCTCCAAATCAAATTTCTAAAATTTGCCCCCCCTCAATTCATCAATTGTAAAATGTGACCCCCCCCACAATGAAAAAAAAATCATCATCAAATTTGAATCATTAACCCTTCGCACCCTGTGGCTCCGGGCTGAAAAGTTTCCTCGTATACTAGAGAAACAAAATTTTTGGTGGAATTCCAAAATCAATTTTTGCACACACATGAACTTGTAATCGCTCTAGTCTAATCAAGTACACTAATATCAATAATCAAGAGTACATAAATACAATATTACCTAGTTTTATATTAGAAAAATTTATTCATATTTTCCTCATAGACAAGATTATGAATCAACAGTTCGGTGACATTCCAAAATCAAATTTCTTGCACAAACATCCACTTGTACCACCGTACATAAATACACCGTATATAAATACACCGATTTAACTAGTTTTGTATTGCAAAAAAATTATTCATAGTTTCCTCTGACAAGATAGTGAATTAACAATTCGATGAAATTTCAAAATCAATTTCTTGCTCACACATACACTAGTAATTACCCTAGTCTGATCAGTACATTAATATCAATAATCAAGAGTCTATAAATACACATATTTAGCTAGTTTGTATTTAAAATAAATTATTCATAGCTTCTCATAGATTATGTATGGATGACCTGTGTATTTTCTATATATTTTTGCCTTGGAGTTCTTGTGTGTTATCACTGTATACCTAGGGAGTCCAAGACGGGAACTTTCCAGAGAGTGTTTTATGTTGCATGCTGCACTGGAAGGTTTGAGTGTCAGCGTGTGCTTTTTAAGTCAGATATTTCTCTATTTTGAGTTTTACTCCAGTCAGCAGATATGTAAAGAAACCGATGAGTGGAGAGATCGAACTTTATGCGGATCGGACTGTTTATTTAAACCCTACATCATCCTCTACTTAGTCGATCAAACAAACAGCATGTTACATCAACCTCTTGGAATACGTTTATGAATTCTAGTCGCTTAAAGAAGTTAGTCTTTTGACATTCCTTCACGAAAGCTAATATGTTATGATATAGATTATCATCTTTGAGTCGGACACCTGGATTTGCGTGCCCCACTGATCTTATCATGTTCGTATTCAATTCGATCAACAATTTTAGCTTCTCTTGTTATGAGTTCAGCTAGTAGTTTTTCGGCTTTTCCTTTGCGTAGGTGTGTTCTTCAGGAATTTCCTTCAACTGTTTTATCAACTTCTCTTTTCTCTAGCCTTATTTTAAGTTTTTCCTTGTTAAGCTCATTAATACGCATATTCGCAATCTTTAATACATTATTAGTAGCTCTATATTCAGGGTTTACATAATTCCATTCATCGATTTTATTTTCGATGATACGTATTTCATCGGCATTATCGCTAAAATTTACTCGTAAATCTGTTATTCTATCTCTGAGTCGTCGAATGTCGTAGGGTTTCAGTCTATAGGCCTGCCTTTTCAATAACATTTTCACTTCATTATCAGTCAATTCTGATACAAAATCTGGATCTATTTCTAATATATCTTTTTTATTTTCTGCAGCTCCTTTACCTTTTATTGAGGAGATCATTAAAGACTTATTGCCTTTATTGAAGGTGTCTCGATAATACAGCTCTCCATTCCTAATACTAGCATTCGTATGCATTAATCTTCGTTTATCCGGATTAGTAATCCTATTAATATCTAAGTATTGGTTCACCATTTGTTTTGTAATTTTTACTCTCTGTCCAGTCAAAACGATCCACCTGCGGGCTGTCCAGTAAAGGATTGCCTTCTGCAAGGACATTATCGTCTATAAAGTATGTTTCAGCAGTAGCAGCATCATCATCATTTAAATTTGCATTATCGAAATCCTAGAGTTCTATATGTTATTCTCCTTCTGCCATATTGTCTCTCTATATTACTACAATTATTGTTTATGATCCCTTACATATACAGTAAAAATATGCACGTCTCAGTTGTTGAAAGCGTTGAACAGTTGGCTGACTATATTGAAAGAACTAGCGCCGCGTATTGCCGCAGTTATAAATTAATGGGCCGAATTGATATGGCTCTTAGTGTGACTAAGGGAATTCTTGTAAGTTCTGCTGTAATAGCGGCAATTCCGACAGTTCCAGTTCTTTTAGCTTTAACTCCTATACCAGGTGTTGTTATTGATGTAATACAAGGAAAAACAGGAGTATCAAAAAGGCGAGAGAAATATAAACATTATTACGTTCAATATAAACAGCTGCTTACACAAATACAAGAAAAAGGTGCAACAACAGAAAACGCCTCAGAACTTATTTAGGACATATTTCATCAGGCACTAGAAATACAAAAACAAGAAGGATTTAGTCCACCGCTAGAGCGTTACATGCGACATTACGGATTAAATGGATATGAAAGTTGATTCTGTTAGGAACTCCGTCCTATCGGCCATGTTTCTGCCAACCATTCGCCCGTGTCTGGATTGTATAACTGTACACGTTTGATATCATTTGGCGCCATCATAATTTTACTACGCTTTTCACTACAGATTTCACCAGGTTTTTTCCGTACAAACTGTACAAATTATGCCCGCTCGGTCTCCTTCCGAATTTCCAATTTTCAAACAGATCCTTATAATCTTCAAAGTTCAAATGTTTTCTAACACAAACATCTTTTATCCCTTTATTTTTTTTGTCTCTGAAGTTGGAGTCCGAAAAGCATACACTTTCGAGCGTATGCCAACAAAATCAAGAATAGGTTCACCATTCAACTCATCTTTAAATTTACCTATCACCTTTTTATTAATCTTTGGAACTCTCATCACGTCTTTCATACCACTAGTATCATATATAGACTTCTCACCATTCTGTTCTACATCTTCTCAGACTATATCATTGAAAGTTGTGTCCCTAGCGGAGCCTGCAGAAGAAAGAGGTACAATGTAAATAAAACTATCAGTATCTATGTAGGCTAATCGTATTCCTTTGAACCGCTTTCGAAAGTAATTGTAATGTGTCTCATACATAAGCAGCTTAGAAAGTTCAAGCACTGTCGCTCCAATGAAAACTGGCTTTTTATATTCATATTTATCCCTTTTCAGTTCCAGTAGGGCACTGTCGCAGGAATCGCCATCCTCTTTGGAAGTTATGAGAGTTATATGTTTCATCTTTGGATTATACTTCTGAATCTTTTTACGACCACTGTCGGTACTACTGCGACCAGTCACAAACTTAAAGTCTCTGTACTTCGAACGTCTCTATTGTATTTCCGAACAACGCGTTATTCATAAGCTTATAGAAATTCTTTTCGAAATCTGTCTTTCCCTTTGCCCTCATTTAGTGTTAAAGTAAATATATTCCACGAGACACAGCGCCTCTTCAAGGCAAGCGCCCGATGAATCTTTTTCAGTCGCATTCCCATCTGAAGATAGAATTCGAGTAACCTGTAATGTAAGACGTATCTCTCTCTGTCCATTAGACTCGTGATCAGTCGACTCCCTCCAGCGGTAGCTGCCCTGCCTCGGAAATTCATAGTGATGCGGCGCGAGAGGTAGATGGGAATGTTCTTTATGTAATTCGACCGGATATTCTAAGTCTACTTCTAGAAAACTTGGCGGAAATCTAGCGCTGGGTCCCCAATCCAAGCCTGCTCCACCTTCCCATTCTAACAATTCTTCCTTCGTCATCCAATGAAGTCCCCAAATTGGTATTGGTTGACTCATTGCATATCCGCAAAGATTATTAGCATCGAGATATCTTATTTCGGACAGCGGCTTCTCCGGATCGTAATTCCCACCGGCATAAGCTGGATGATTTGTCTGTAAGTAATGAATATTACACTGACTGATACGACCTCGAATTCCCCTCTGTATGAAAGTCATCTGCTCAGCATCTTGAATAAGTTTAAATCTTATTACCTGTGTAAAGTAACATAGCATCCCATGTCAAGCCGGCACTGACATATAGTCGGCTGGATCTAACTTATATGCTTCTAAACATGTGTCACGGAAATTCCGAATATGTTCGAAAGAAGGAAAACGTCCCTCTCGCAATAGAATTCCATATAATCACGAATCGTCCGGCACATGGCATCGGAAGAAAAAAAGATTGTTTCAAAGGCATTTGACCATTTACACAGTTTCATTATCATATTCAAAGATATGCCTTGGGATTATTGCAGGCGGAATATTCTGACACGAGCAAGACAATATGAAATAACCGAGTCCGCCTTCAAAGAATTAGAAAACATTCATAAGCAGTTTAAACAGACTTTCTTATAAATTTACAACGACTAAAGACTTCCATGTTTGGTAATTAGTCAACCCCTTTGGAACGCACTTACGCCTGAAGTTCTCAAGAATATACTTAATCCAACAATTGATACAGAGACAGTCGGGCCAGTAGATTTTCCACGAGCTTTTGATTTTGGAATTGCATGGGGCGGCCCTTCGGTACATGATTGTGGCAGCCAGGGATTTTTGATAGATCGTTTTTCTGAAAGCGAACTTGAAAAAGCTTATTATCCACCTAACCAAGAACAACTAAAACAACCTAAGGTATCACTCAAGAACCTACACAAACTTCTTAATGCTTGTGAATCTGTGCACGCTTACAATGCTCCGTTTGACTTACAGGCACTTGATATGATGCCGAAGGAGCCCTACGGTTACGGGCAAGACTTTGGAGTTACTTGTCTATGGCTCATGTCAGTTGTGTACATTATACTTCAACCAGAACTTATCGATAAAGCTGAACAAGGGGGGCTTGAAAGAACAGTTTATAACAACATGAGAAGTCGCTTTGAAGATCTTGCAAACTTAATATGCTCCCCTTCGGGATGCTCATCCGGAGTACCACCTCATCCACATACAGCCTGCAAAGATGCAATAAGTGAACATTACTTACGACAATATATGATAAATACTTGGCCAGGTGGTTGGAAGAATGGTGGTAAACTGACACTTTCGGCTTTCAAGAAATTAAGGCTTGCTCCATGGTACTTATTGAATAACTTTCGTAATTACTTACGTTAGTACTTGAGTAGTACTTACCAAGTACCAGCACAGGAACTACAGAGAGTAGTTACAAAGTTCTAATAACATTTTCCTCTGGCTCCCAACTATTGAAACTTTCTGGATAACCTTTCCATTTTATCAGATAATATTTCTTTCCTCTAATTTTTTTGTCTTCAAAATTCGTTCTACTCTGTACAGCTCGTCAGCGCCAGCACGTTCCGAAAGGGTGCTCTGCAGTTCATCGGAATAGAAAGTGCCGAGTATTTCCTCTCCATTCAATTCTTTTATCTTATAAACGGGCGGCGTTCCCAGTTCATCTGTGTACACCACTTTTGAAACTATGAAAATCTTCATTGTCCAATTTGGTAAATATCCTTTCCTGAAAGTGGTCTTGTATTTTGTAATTCGGACCCTTTCTCCCGGCTTAAACTTAGGGGTAGCTCCCATGGCTGCCAACTCAGGACCGTAGAGTGCATAAAATGCCTGCCAATCGTTGTCCTCTGTGACGTCGACGGGTTTCATTTTGATACTTCCGTGTACGATGTTATTGTAATTCTCGAGAAATGGTAGAATAGAAAGCCATTCTCGTGTCTGTCTGTATGTTAAGTATTTCCAAATCATCATCGTCAGGTTCCGATTAAAACGTTCCACGACACTAGCTTTTTTGTCACGGTAGGTGTGAAACCAGTGAATGGAAGCCTCCTCCTCCAACCATTTCTTCATTTTTTTGGTAAGTAAATTCCTGCCCCTCATCTGTTTGAAGTTTGTCGGGTTTCCTCCCGGATTTCTTAATTATGTCATGTAGCGCCTTAAGAGTGTGTTCAGCCGTTTTTTACTGTATAGGCCTGGCTCATGCATATTTACTGAGCACATCGATTACTGTTAGCATGTATCGAATTTTTTTATTCTCTTTCGCGAACGGTAATCCGAATTCCACAATATCACCTTGCCAAAATTCGTCTATCGATGATACGAAAACGCGCCTCCCACCGCCTGTACCACCACCGCGAGTTTGAGGTACCGGTTTATGTAGATTATAAGTTAGCTGAGTTTGCAAGCAGTCCTGCACCTCTTTCTTAGTAACTTTTATTCCGCTGGCGCGCACTGAAAATTATAATTTTTGTACACTTCAAAACCAGTTCTCGGGTTTAAATATATTCTTTAAGAGTTCCTTCAGTAGAGAGATCGGGCGAAGCCGTGAATAGCTATATTATACGAAAAATTGTATGTTGTATGGATGCCGACAATGAAATACTAGTTTAATGAATGGTCTAGATTCAATTGTCTGATTAGGGAAGTGGCTTCCCGTTCTAACACCTCCATTCCATATTCTTTAATAATAGTCTTGTTGTCTGTTTACCTTGGTGTGTAAAATAGTACTAACATCTGTATGTTTTCCCTGAATGATTTACTAATACTAGTATATTGTTGAGTCAGAACCCAGACAGATAATTTGTCGTGTCTTGCACTGAAACCAAGTTTGACTAAAATGTCACTGCGCTTTTCATATCTTTCGACTAGACGCAGTCGTCGAGGATTATTAAAGTGTTCGTGCCAGCTCATTCCTTATGTACGAAGGCTAGTGTACCATCCACAGCATCGAGTCCGACCGGAAACACAAACACGTTGTCATCCGTTAAAATGAATCTTTTATTATACGTTTTATTGTTCATGAATGTCGGACAAATGAAAACTACGTAGTCAAATTTCCCTAAGTACGGACCGGTAAGGAGATTCATCACATATTGCGATTTGCCTGAACTTGTCGGCCCAGTTATAATCATGTTGAATTGCGGGTTCATGTACATCGGATCTATATACTGTACATAAATGTAATGAATATGGCTAAAGATATCAAACCAATTTTGCCTAATTTTGTGAATAGAATCCGCGCCAGCGACTGTATCTGCTGCCTTCCGTTCCCGTTCTGAAGGCGATAGGAGAACCGTGTCATTGTGAGGCGGCCCTCCGGAGGGCTCATCCTGCCACTTCACAGCATCCTCGTCCCCATCCATCTCGTGTTTAGCACTTCCTTTAATTTCTGTGTTTATATCTCCATTTACCCCAAGACCATAGATTCGGTTGCGTATTGCAATTAATTATTGTAACCTGCGATCGCTGGCCTGAAAGAATAACCATTTTAGACGGCAAGAGAAGTAAATTGGGCGAAACGGCCATATCAAGTTGACACCAGTATTTGTTATTGTATCTTGATATTGCCTATAACTGATTACTTTGTCGGTATTACGAATTTCATCTTTGAGGAGAACGCAGAATTCTCTTCTTACTTGCTCTACGCTGCCAGTATCGCCCACTATAGTACTGCGAATATTTGCTTGTGCGGCAAGTATGCAATATACTAGGCATCAAGGCTTTCATTGAGGTGGGCGAGACCGGCCTTTGTTAGACCCCCCTGTCTCCCTTTAGAGGGATAAAATTATTGTATTGCCTCTCAGATTCATCATTTCGGAAGAAATAATAGTGTGGTCTATCTTTATCAGTCAGTACATGCTTTATCTTTCCAAAAATGGTATGTGTATAGAAAACGCCACTGTCGGCAGAGAGGAAAAAGTCATGACCATTGTATACAGCAGCTGACGAACGGGCCCACGATTAGTATAATATTCATAACCATAACCAAGACCTGAGTTTTGACCTTGGCGATATCGAAAGTCGGATTTCGTGGAACTTATATTTCCACATTCTGTACAGAGAAGTTCATATTGGACGAGATTGTACTGATTGTTGCCGGCTTTGAAAACACCTTCGTCTGGAAGTGCAAACGAAATTTCGTGAAGGATCCGACGTACTGTAAAGTATACATGAAAACGACAGAATGATCGTATTTGCGGCGGAAATTTGCTGTCCATGAGATGGGCGAATGATATACCACAACCAGTGGTGCTGCATTCATTCAGTCCTCTTCGTCCCGGGTGGGACATAAGGCGATGTGGTGCTGCACCATACGGCTAATTTAACTGCTGGTCCCAGTATTTCATGTGCGGGCCACCCAACCAGACATTACTTTCTTTAGCTGTTCGATGAGTGATTATGTTATCTTTAAATATATCCCGTGGATGAAAAGTAAATTTTTCTGTCGGCGTTACATATATTTCTAAGTCCATGAGAATAGGTTTTATTCCCCCTTCGGTTTGGAAGGAATATCAGCATGCTGTACTGTCGGTATGCTCGTCTTATTCAATTGAAAAGCAACTGGGAATGCGTTTGTACTTATGATTAGTAGTAGTATATACAGATACATTTTAATGGAGGAAAAATTTCATATTCATAATCTACTACCATATTTCTTGTCATATTCCAGACTATGTTAATACTATATTTCGGATTCAGGTTTAAACGTGTATTTAGTTTTTTACTAAGAGTCGATAAAATATTATATAGATTTGATCATATTTTCCAAAGAATTTTTTATTTTTTAATAAGAAAAGATAACATACTGCAAACAATTGAGAATTTAACAAAATCTTCGGCATTGGCAAATACGACAGCGGCTCTACCAACCGCAGCGTCGGACGCCCAATCCATAATAGAGACAAAGCGTGAAAAACTACTCTATATCGTTGCAAGTGGCCAAAGTAAGTTATTTTTTGGTAAGGAGATTACAATCGAAAGTGTTGAAAGATGGAATGATGAAACAGTAATTAAAGTCTTTAAAGTTTATGGATCTAGGAGCAAGCGCAATAAGTCAGGTAGTTCCAATCAATGACCGAGATAACTATGATCTTAAAAAGGATGTTATTCTAAACAGCGAAATAAAACGATTATCAGGACGGATAGCCTACACATATGGTCCCCTACTTGCTCTAGTTTCCACTGGTTTAATTACGGGTAAACATGTAGATTTAAAAAAAAATTGGGTTAAATATAATACCCGAAATAAATGGATTCAACTTTGAAAGCACCGACACCGACTCAGCAAACGGAAATGCCCTATCGGAATGGTTCCAAAGGGACTCCGCCAGGGACCCCAACGACTATCATTCAGAACGAGCCACAGCGCAATATAGAGAAAATTACATTGCCGACGAAGCATCCAGGGAGAGTTGCTGCAGGGAAGAGATTAGCAGAATGGAACAGGCAAAACAAGGACAAGAAGCGTCAAGCTATAGTGCAGCGTCAATTGCATTCCGAAGGGATAGCAATGATTGAGGTAGACTGTGACAGCTTACCCAGTCCGCCACAACAGTGTGATAGCTGGTATAATAAATGTTATCTTGTTTTAGGAATTATAGGAGTTTCATTGACTGCATTAGGACTATATTGGGGGCGTGCTTGACATATTTGTCCTGTTAAGCGACCGAGTCCAGATCGGAAAGGTGAGCCGCTTTAGAAAGCACCGCCTACAGAGCCCCTACGGAGTCCACCTTCGGAACGGTTGCGGAAAGTAAGTTTTCTAAACCAAGTCCCGGCCCCTCTACATTGTATGAGATGGATTAATTCCGTAGGAGGCCTTTCAGAATCCCTGCCGGACCGGTTCCGATTTGGAAATTATTTTATTTTTCTATTTTATATATGTTTCAGCAATCATGGATACTAAACATTTTGTAACACAATGTATGATGGTGTTGTAATCGCTGGACTTGCGATGGGATATCTTATGATCTCCAGCAAATTTCTGAAAATGGATATGGGCGACCCAAGCCGGCTAATCTCACTCGATGGGTAATATTAGGTGGTGCGACTGCTGCCACAGTTGCAACAAAAGATCTCCTTGAACAGAAAATATTATTCCTGCAGAACCTTATACTTTGTAATGGACAGTCGAATAATAATAATAATAATAACAAGGCAGTATTGCTGAAGGCAATGAGTACTTGGGCCGAGATAGAGTAATTTGAGGACTGTACTACTATTCAAATATGGTCTTGAATTTCCTCCTGTCAATTAGGCATTTGATTAACTGGTTATTAACGAAGCAATGGCATGACAACGGCAAAATATGTCTAGCAACTTTTGTGGAGTTTGAGGCAGGGGTTCTTTATTTATAGTGAAATTGCTTAAACTCCTTAAATATTCAAATTACAGCAAATTTCTTTTGTTCTCGATGGTAGATGTCTAATATTTAGATGGGCATATTTAGATTTCTACCCTATAGTTATCCCTATATACCAAAAATCGGACATCCAGCTCTATTGGCTTGCTCAGAATTAGATATGCAAATAATTAATGAGGTAAATATGTGGTGTCATAAGGTGTCCCATCATACCAAATATGAAGGGTGTAGCACTTGTGGTTACTGAGTTGTGGACAAATATATATATTTGATGTCAAAGGTCATTGAGGTCACGTGAAATTTTGTCAAAATAATTGTATTGCTTAGTTATTCCTATATACCAAAAATCAGACCTCTAGCTCTATTGGCTCACTCAAAATTAGATATGTGCATAATTAATAAGGTACAATATGTGGTGTCGTTAGGTGTCTTATCATACCAAATATGAAGGATGTAGCACTTGTGGTTACTGAGTTGTGGACAAATATATATATTTGATGTCAAAGGTCATTGAGGTCACGTCACATTTTGTCATAATAATTGTATTGCTAAGTTATTCCTATATACCAAAAATCAGACCTCTAGCTCTATTGGCTCGCTCAAAATAAGATATGTGCATAATTAACCCCTTGACTACCTATGGCGCCGGATATATCCGGCACCATATTGAATTACCATATACCTTGAGTGCCGGAAATATCCGGCACAGTAAAATACGCGTATTTGCTTCAGTTTTTGTCGCTAAAAATCCCGTAATTTCGGCATCGGCATGCAGCGCGACTAAGATTGATGTATTCCCATCTGGCCTCAATGTGATTGCGCCCCCGTACGTCCGAGTATGGCCAAAATCCCGAAGCAAATGTTGTGACCCATGACCTCGACCCTGAAAGGTCAGGTAGATCACAGAAGCGTCGTGCTGATTGTTTACAGCTTTCAGAAGTACGGAAGATCGCGTAGATGTTTATAGGTTTTTTTTAATTAAATGAAATATTTATTTATTTATTGAAAACAAATGATTTATATGTAAATATGTTCAATTAACAGCAATATTCGTGAATGAAACTAGAGGAAATCCAATTTTTTACTATAAGCCAGTGAAATTTTATAGCAGCCATATTATCAATATGACTGGTCACATGACTGGTCATGTGTTTAATCATGTGATATGTTGTTCCCTAAAATGTATTTTAAAATATTGTGAATTATTTTTTGATAAATCATAACCATTTTAGATGCATGTTTCTGCAAGGGAATCATAAAGCAGGTGTTTACAAATATAAAATGTGTTGATTTTCAAATACAGAATCATGTCAGATGCTGATTTTTGTGGTCCATTTACTCTGCCTTTTGTGAGAAAATCTTAATTGGTACATCTATAAATAAAGTAAAGGGTAGTTATTATTACATATATGTAAAGACAATGCCATGAAAATTGAACTGTATTCAAATTTGCGTCATTTTATGGATTCAAAACACGTCGTGATGCTTCAAATATTCATATTTTTTGCCAACTCTGGTCATATGATGTGTCATGTGATCAGTCACGTGACCTGGAAATACAAAACTTAAGTATGAAAACGTGGGAAATTTTATGCTGATTCAGAAAATATATGGTTATTGGTACTTACTTAATTTTTACTCTAAGAAGTGTTCATGCAATGACCACACCCAAGATTTTATCAATATTTACATAAGGGGCCTGGTATATAGGAATACATTGGCCTTGGTAGTCAAGGGGTTAATAAGGTACACTATATGGTGTCATAAGGTGTCCTATCATACCAAATATGAAGGGTGTAGCACTTGTGGTTACTGAGTTGTGGACAAATATATATATTTGATGTCAAAGGTCATTGAGGTCACGTGACGTTTTGTTAAACAAATTATATTGTTAACTTATCCCTATATACCAAAAATCAGACCTCTAACTCTATTGGCTCGCTCAAAATTAGATTCATTGGCCTCCGTCCGTCTCAAGAGACGGTGGATTGAGTCATGTTGAGCTGGAACAGTGTCTACTATGGCTGGGAGACCTATCCGTGAGTGGCAGTCCTTGTTACAATTGTTGCAGATAAAATCTGTGCTTTTGGGTGTGGTTAATACTTTTCTTTTCTTGCGTTTTTGTGCCATGATTGGAAACGATCCTCATCAGCTCTTTTCACACCTGTTTTAACAACATGTCTCCATGATGAACGATCTGATGCAATGTCCTCCCATGACTCTACCTCAATGTGCGCAGACCTAAGGTCCCTTTTGCATGTATCTTTGTATCTCAAGTGGGGACGGCCTCTTGGACGTGATCCGCATTCAAGCTGACCATACAGTAGATCCTTGGGAATGCGACCTTTATCCATGCGACGCACATGGCCGAGCCATCTCAGACGGCGCTCGCTCAGCATTGCAAATATGGTACTAGATCCTGAGCGTCTAAGAACCTCAGAGTTGGTGACCATGTCTTTCCACGTAATGCCCAATATCCTGCGAAGACATCTCATGTGATAGGCATTCAGCTTTTTCTCTTGTCTGGTATATGTTGTCCATGTTTCACTGCCATAGAGAAGGGTGCTTAAGACACATGCCTGGTAAAACTTCAGCTTCGTGTTGGTAGTCAGGTTTTTGTTATCCGAGACTCTCTTGTTCAGTTTTGACATCACAGTGGCTGCTCTACCGATCCTGCCATTGATCTCAGCATCCAGAGACTGGTTGTTGGTAATGTAGAGATCCCAGATATCTGAAGTTGTCAACTACAGAGAGCATAGAATCATTGACCAATATAGAGGGAGGGTTTTGGGTGTTCTCGGCCATCACCTCAGTTTTCTTGATGCTGATGGTTAAGGCAAAGTCTCTGCATGCATTGGAGAATTGATCCATGAGACACTGTAGGCCATCTTGTGTATGACTTGCAAGGGCAGCATCATCTGCAAATAACATCTCCCTGATAAGGACACGCGTTATTCTAGTCTTTGCACGCAGACGGGCCAGATTGTATAGTTTACCATCGTGACGAGTGTGGATATATACACCATCAGTAGAGGATTGAAAGGCATTGGTCAGGAGAAGTGAAAAGAATATGCCAAAGAGGGTTGGGGCTAGGACACAGCCCTGTTTTACTCCGCTCAAGATAGGAAAAGGTTGAGATGTATCTCCATCAAAGCTAACGGTGCTTTTCATGTTGGAATGGAAAGACCTGATGATGCTGAGTAGCTTTGGTGGACAGCCTATCCTCTGGAGTAGTCTAAATAATCCACTACGGCTGACTAGGTCAAAAGCCTTTGTGAGATCGACGAAAGCCAGGTACAGTGGTAGGCGCTGTTCTCTGCACTTTTCCTGAAGTTGTCTCACAGAGAAGATCATATCAATGGTTGAACGGCCTGATCTAAAGCCACATTGTGCCTCTGGATATACACGATCTGCTAACAACTGCAGTCTAGTGAGGACGACCCGAGCAAACACCTTACCAACAATACTTAGAAGGGAGATTCCGCGGTAGTTGTTGCAGTCGCTCCTATCTCCTTTGTTTTTGAAAAGTGTGACAATCTTAGCGTCTCTCATATCCTGTGGTACTTCACCCTCCTTCCAGCAGAGACAAAGAAGTTCATGTAAGTGTGGGAGAAGTGCTGATTTTCCTTGTTTGATTACTTCTGGTGGGATGGCATCATTCCCTGGTGCTTTTCCACAGGCGAGAGCATTAATGGCCTTTTCAAGATCAGGCATAGTTGGCTCCATGTCAAGTTCTTGCATGACTGATAGGGTTGGAATGCTGTTAATGGCTTCCTCAGACACAGTGTTCTCTGTTGAGTATAATTCCAGATAATGTTCTACCCATCTCTCCATTTGCTTACTGCAGTCAGTTATGACCTCACCCGATTTTGATTTCAGGGGGGATGTTTTCTTCACATTTGGACCTGTAGCCTGCTTAATGCCATCATACATGGCTCTGATATTTCCGGTGGAAGAGGCTTGCTCAATGGAGGAGCATAATTGCAACCAGTAGTTGTTGGCACATCTCCTGGCTATCTCCCGGCATTTGACTCTGGATTTTCTTAGTAAATTTAGATTTTGCTGCGTAGGTTCTTTCTTCCATCTGATGAGAGCCTCTCTTTTAGATTGTGTAGCAGGTTCCATGACTACAAAATTTGCTTCGTACCAGTCAGCGTTACACTTGTCCTTTTTTCCAAAAGCCTGAATGGCACATTTGTGAATGGTGGTACTAAGATGCTGCCAGAAACACCGGCATCAGCTGAGGCAAGATCGTTGACAAGGGAAATGAATTTGCTGTTTCTGACTGGATCAAAGGTACAAGCAGTATTGATTTTACAGAATCCTTTTGGCTTTGTGTGATGAAACATTTTCTGTGGTTGTAGAGAGACCTTGCTAATAATAAGGGAGTGGTCTGAGTCACAGTCAGCACTGTGATAGCTCCGTGTGTTGTGGATATTTTTAAGTCGATTTCTTCTAGCAATGACAAGGTCGAGTTGATGCCACTGATGTGACCTGGGATGCATCCATGACACTCTGTGCTTCTCCTTATTTTGGAAGTAGGTGTTTGTAATGCATAGATTCCTAGCACAACACAATTCCAGTAGTCTCTGGCCATTTTCATTCATTTTGCCTACACCTGGTGACCAATACATGTAGGCCAAGCATCGTGATCTGTACCGACCCTTGCATTAAAGTCTCCAAGCAGGTAAATGTCTTCTGTTTGTGGCAGTTGACCAATGAATCGATCAAGTTCACTGTAGAATTGGTCTTTGGCTTCAGGGCTCGAATTAAGTGTAGGAGCATAGACAGCAACAAAATTGACCGGGCCATTTCTGGAATTTAGACGAAGACTCAGTAGTCGTTCGGTGCCGTCAGTGGGTGGTTCTATCATGGGTAAGAGTGATGTCTTCACTGCAAACCCTACGCCATACTCACGTCTCTCATCTTGTGCCTTTCCCTTCCAAAAGAAAGTGTATTGTTGTTCTTGTAATGAGCCGTCGTTTGCAAGTCTTGTCTCTTGTAGTGCAGCAATATCCACTTGTAGTCTTGTGAGTTCAGCATCAATTACAGCTGTTTTGCGTTTGTCGTCTATCATTTGTAGGTCATCTGATAGGCCTGGCATCATTGTTCGAACATTCCAGCTTGCTATACGAAGTGCTGGGAACTTCTTTAATTTATTCCTTGTATTTGTTGGTGCACTTATTTACAGTCTGCTTGTCAAGCGCGAGCACTCTAAGCTTATTGCACCCAAAGAAGCAGGCAGACTGTGGCGGATCAACACCTTATTGACTGGGGGCTGCCCAGCTTGAGGCGGGCGGTAGCTGATCAGTGAAGTACGATGACTCCTCCCACCGTCGGAGGCAACCCGTGGCGTCCCTCTCTACGCCAATTGAGATTGGACTTATAACCCGTGACTGCTGTCTCCCGTGTTGTGTCTTTGTGGTTCCAAAGATGGAGTGACCTCTCCATGGCTCAAGCCTGGGCACTTCTATGGAGGTCCTGGGTAGCCCAGGCGTCAGGACCCCCCTCTCGACCTCGCTGGTGTAATCCAGAGGAAAGCAGGAGCAGTACGTCTGGTACCAGTTTGGTTGCAGGAGTTGCCGGAAAGACTGGCTAGTGTCAATCTCACCACCTGCGGGACTCCACTCCGATATTTCTGTCAGGGTTGTTTCCCTTAGCCTTGTGCTATCCCTAGCACTCACAAGGCAGTGAGACTATTTAACCTATAGTAAGGGCATGATGACAAAAAGCTGTGTATTCGAATCCTGAATTGGAGCCCTTTACAGGTGCTACTGCTCCGGGCCAGAGCAGACCTGGGAGAAATGATGACTAAGGGTTAAATTAGATATGCGCATAATTAATGAGGTACAATATGTGGCGTCATAAGGTGTCCCATCATACCAAATATGAAAGGTTTAGCACTTGTGGTTACTGAGTTATGGACAATAATGTATATTTGAGGTCAAAGGTCACCAAGGTCACATGATATTTTGTCAAAATGTCTGAGATATCTGCGTGAACCGATGGACTCACTGATGGACTCACGGACGAATATGACCCAATCTATAAGCCCCCTGGACTTTATCCGTGGGGACAAAAAACTGTGTCACTGCATCCTTTAGGCAATATGAATACGATGAGAAACTAAATTTTTATTTTTCTTGGCCCTATTAATGAAAGTCTATTGAGAACTGCCTTATACATGGGAGTCTATGGAGGTGTAAACTAAAAAGTCCTCTAACACGGCCAAATTCGATCGCATTGTGAAACAAATCGACGTGCATCTGTATGGGGTTGGGTACTATTCTTGTGCAAAGTTTGAAAGAAATTGACCAGGGCATGTCTGAGATATCTGCGTGAACGGACGGACGGACGGACTGACATGACCAAACCTATAACTCCCCCAGGACTTCGTCCGTGGGCACTAAAAACAACGCAACAGTTATTACAGCTACACCGGCGGTAGGTTCATATCCAGAGCCCCATACGGTCTGCCGCCGTCGCTTGAAAACAATCTCATAAACCTGGCCATATGGGCAACTGTGTGTGAGCAGCTGGATGCTTGACTTCCCGGAGAAGGCGAGCTGTCACGTTCAAGCTCAGGATTATTTGTTGATCAAATTTCAGTAAATTTACCTTACCAGGGCTCGAAATTAGCGGTAGTCCCGCGTCCACAGACTACCAACTTTTCCCTGGGGCTACCGAAGTCCATGAAATGGTAGCCCACACGGACTACCAAAGCCTGGGACAGGAAATTACTTAGTGGGCGACATGATGTTGATCGCTGACGCCACTACACATGCTATACCGACGATCATACAGTCAACCCAGCTGAACACAGAAAGGACATGTCGAATTTGTTGCGACAAACTTTCAATAAAATATCATTTATATCTGAACTGATGTACTTGGATAACAGGCTCGAGAAATGATGGCCAATGAAAATTCATTTTCATATTTATTTAGTCACAATTTATCAATCACAATTGGACACAAAATTATTCAAACTGCAAAGAAAAGCTGTCGGGCCATCCACACATTTAGCTTTCCGGGGGAAATATAGTCAAAATTGCCACGAAAGTATTAGGAACATGACTGTACCAAGTTGTCATCCTGAAATTCATAGCCAATCTATTTCACTGCATGAAAACGCAATAATACAGATAAATTCACATTAATGAGTTGCCTGTATTATAGAATAATATACGTGAATTCACATGAATCCACATGAATACAGGCTTTCTGAATACAAGCAATGGATTATTAACTGTATTCACCTGTATATGCACTATTCAGCTAAAATACAGGCAATAATTCATGCTAATACAGTAAGTATTATAGCGTTTTTATGCAGTGTTTTTAGCCATGTTATGTTTACACGTGTGAGTGAAAAGTCGTTGTCATTGCGTACATCAAAGCTCTGCGTATGTGTGAATAGGTCGTCAAACTTTGAGGCGTCACCGTCGTCCACTACACATGCTATACCGTTCTCCTAAGGCCATGATCAGCAGGTATTGATGTCAACTGACTAGAAAATTCACTCACTGGATAGAATCATGAAAAATAAATCGTTCATTGTCTAGATATAAATAAAATATTCTTTACAAAAAAAACCTCTTCATTCATGCATGGGCTACCAGACCTTGTCGCTGGGCTACCTGGGACTGCCAGGGTAAAAAGTTAATTTCGAGCCCTGCTTACCTAGATGAAATTTTGTCTATATGCTGAAATTTCGCCGAAGTTTGACAAAATTGCATCGATTTTTCAGGTTCATATCCGACATTTTTGAGTTTTGAGTGCAGACAGAAATAAGTTTTGAGGCAACATGGCTGCGACCCCATGTTGACCCCGGATGTGCTATTTTGCGGGTTGCGGGTTGCGGGCTGCGGGTTGCGGGCATAAAAAAATGCGTGATTTTCGGTATCATTTTCGCTAGTAGTTAGAATAAATGCCAAAATAGTATCTAGATGTATTTGTCTATGGAATAAAAGCCGAGAACTTCTTGAATAATGCGTTATTTCAGCTTACATCTGGTAAAGCGCCACCAACGTCAGAACAGTCCATTTCCCATCCAACATTCGCCGTTGCACAGCGCACTGCCGATCGAAGCTTTCGAAATGATATGACTGAACACGGATGAGTAACAATATGAGCACAAGACAGATTTCACAACAACTCGCTATATTAACTTTTTATGTTATGATTAGGATGGATAGTTTAAAAGTAAGTTTCGGATCGTTGACAGCACAGATGAACTGGGAGATGAACTTCAGTTCGTTGAAACTGGACACGCCTAATAATTTGTTACTTTTTCATAGAATGCCATGCCCTTCTCACACTTCAGATTAGTTCAACCGCCGATAAAAGCACAATGAACTATGTATTTAGTGACTGTTAAGAAATCTGCTCGACTGGACTCATAGTACTTTTTGACACAGGGTTGTCCTCTTGTCTATCTGAAAAGTCGACCAGGTTGGTGAAGCTACCTGTGGCATTAAATAAACTTTAATATTTTGGCCAAAGTTAGAAAAATGCGGCTTGTGGGTAGATGTTTTTCGAAATTGATTTTCTGCTACAACCCGATTGCTTTGTTGAGTGTATCGATATTGTAGTGACCTGGACGTATTGATTTTGTCGTCTTCGATTTGTTTTCTTCTTGATATTTTATTACATTATTCGACGATGTTATGTTATGCCATGAATTATATAGTCCGCACTCTAGCAGTCTTATTTTAGTAAACCCTGTTATGTCAATGCAAGGGTTAAAATTAACAGTAACAGGTTCATCCGTTTTGCTTTCAATCAAAATGATCATCCATATGCGTTGTATATTACAAGAAAATATTAATTTTCACTGTATATACTACAATAATGTCAGCTGGTCCTGTTTTTGGTCTAGGTGTAAATTATGGACTAAATCTCGAGCTCGAAGATCTGAGTGATGTTAAAATTAACAATAATACTAAGTTAGCAGGTAATCATAATAAGGATAACATCCTTCGTTACAAGGACTGTAAAAAAACACTTCGTTCTATCGGACGCAACAGTACAGAAACACGAACACGCTGTAGAGTTTTCCGAACTGAAAGATGTCGATGTTACCATAATAGACGCTACAAAGGCTGCAAATGATCCTACTCATTTTGCTCTGACATGGGATAGAGCTAGTCAGCAATTTAGGCCTTATAATGTACCGCGTAACATCTTAAATATATTAGATAGTTAAATTGCAGGTGGAGTTGCTGAACTGCTAGGAATTCAAAATGTTATGTATTTTGATAGCAATGTTAACAAGTACAAGTTGTCTGATTTTCGCCTATATCTTAAACCTAAAAATCCATACATTACACTACTCGGTATACCGATTCACCTCAAGATCAAACCTCTTACGACAATAATGTCATCAGATAATACACTGCAAAGGTTGATAGACGAGGGGGAGAATTATTGCTCATACAATGCTAACGGGGTTCCAGTAAGATTATTTTGGGACACAACTTTGCAGAAACTGGGCTTGAAAAGTGTCGGTGAGGAGGCAGCTGAATTAACTTTACAGACAGCCAGTCAACAGATGACTGATAATATGAAAATAATTGAGCATGGTACAGTTTTTATCAAATGCACAAAATTAGGTACAGGAGACGAGTTTGACAATTTAATCGGAAATATTGCTATAAAAACAGATTCAAGCACACCTTGCAATAGTATCATAACTATAGATAAAGATAAAAAAGATTTAGATTTTTTTGCTCTTTGTAGTCCTTCCGTTCCGACAGGGGAAGAAAGTCATTCCAATAGGAGAAACATTTCATTTGTTAAAAAGATACAACTACTTACACTTTAGATATCAGTACCATTTATCTTAAACTTCTCATTTTGTTTGAAGTAATGGTCTTCCAACACATTTTAAATTCAGAGGAAATTTCTAAAATTTTATCTATTGCATGAGCAAGTTAACTCCGAGTTCAGAAAAACTCTGTAGCGTTCTGACCTCAGTCATGCCGTACGAAATATTCACATCTTCACATACTTACATCAGCTAGACTCCGGTTCCGTCGACTGACTGCAACATGGGTAAAAAAGCCCCTTTATATAGACGTAGTTCCGTAGGGATTCGTAAATTTAATTTCCCTTACATGTCTATACATGTCGTGTCACTTACAATACGTGGTTCGGAAAGAGTTGCTACATGCCATGGAATTCCCCACTGAGTTATTTTTAGATCACCATCTGTCACCAGCATCAGTGTCTATTTCAAAGCCTATCGGAACGGGGTTGCTATGGTTACCACACTGACATGAAGCGACATGTTCCGTTTATTGAATGGGGCTACAGGGAGGGGAATTTCCTCCCTGTAGCTTTTTTCAGGTAAAATGGTGTTAAAAAAATCCAAGTCATACACATTATATATAATACTTGTTTCCGACACATGTGGTCAAGTCTGAGGTACCTCTGTGGTAACGATAAGTTTTCCGTAGAAATTGTTAAGCATTTAGAAAGGGTTTGAACAGAGTTTTTGTTCTGAAAGTGTGTTCGACTACTGCCGTCGGGAGGCCGATCAGTTACCATGGAGTAATATTTATAGTTTTGAAGTACAGTTTTACTATTTTATATGTAGACCCCGATATTTGACACAATATAGTAATATACAGAAGTGGTTTGTTACATTATATGACTGTGTGTTAGTTTCTCATTTCATGCCCAATGCTCTGTCGCCCTGCGTACAGGTTTGTGCTTGTGTGTTACCAGCATTATATGGCCTATACCACAGCCCTGCAACGGTCTATGAAAAGAATGAGGTCTCTGCAGCCTGGATCTGGACCTCAATGAAGAAACTGTCTTCTTAGCCAAAATTTTGCTCTATGGGGGAAAAATCCTTCCCTGCCTACCTCTACATCCTAACCAATCCCAGAAAAGATGCGATTAACTTCTCCTAACGTCCAAAACCGCTCATTTTCTGAAACATAACATACTCGACAAGTTGTTTACCCATGGAGATCCCCATTTGAATCTCGCTACAGAGACCCCAGTTATCTCCACAGACCGTTGCGGGGCTGTGTTGGAGGCCGTATAACGCCAGGAACACTCAGACTTGTACTCAGGGCTACATGCTCTGTTGCTGCTTTAGAGAGGTTAACGCCAGTCTGGGACTTGTTGGCCCTGCTAGAGAAATACATTTGGCTAAGCTTCGGTCGATCGTTATTCTTCCGTCTCGAAACATCGGTTACACAAGCAACATTTCGGTGAATTTCCAAAGTCAATTGTTTTTTGTAACTCAATACAAATCTTTGTAGAATTTGACCCTCCCTTCAATCATTGATTGTAAAATTTGACCCCCCCCCCTAAAAAGCGGTTTTGTAAAAGTCAACCCCCCCGTGATTTCCACCGACCCCCCCCCCCTATAAAACGAATGCTCCCTAAATGGTCGAATTAATAGGCGACACGATTGTGAAATTTTACATGAAACATGTTTTTATACGGAGATTGCTTCAAAGGATGGGTGAATTTTTTTGTGCCCCGACATCGACAAATGGCCGTCATTCAGTAGTTCTATGCTCTAAAACAAAAGAAAACAAATTTAATGTAGGGGCATGTCAAAATCAAGGTGGCCGCTAGCTGTTTCAAGACACGTCACGACCGGTCGATCGATGGACGTCGCGTAAGTTGTGTCGGCCTTTCAAAATAAATAGTAAATAGAAAACAAATAGTAACTTGTGGCAGGCAGGTAATATGATCGAGACGTGTAGTGCATTATGTACGTCGATCAAATAATTATAATTGAAACGCAATGTTTACAATGTTTTAACCGTCTTAAAATACATAGGCGACCATTTACCTGTGAGTATTCTAAGTTTTGCAAACTTGCAAAACCAACATCAGAAGACTTTAATTCTTTTGCTGTGTTCTACATGTTTTAATGTCAGTCAAATTTCAGGAAAGTATTAGTACATTTTCGTACTCGGACACGTAATCGTGCAACCCGACAGCGATTTCCGAAAGAACATGATCGTTTGTGAAAGCGTAAAATCTCTCTCTCTCTCTCTCTCTCTCTCTCTCTTCTCTCTCTCTCTCTCTCTCTCTCTCTCTCTCTCTCAGTCTAGCCGTTTCGACGTTTTGATTTGTCTACATTTATATCCAGTTCGCGTTATGTATTGCTGTTTAAAAGAATAAAATTTCGATCATAAATTATTATACATATACATAATAAAGTTAAGTGAAATTTGCTTAGCCATGTGAAAATGTTTGAAACTTGAAGCATGGCTATCTGCAGATCACTGTCGGATTTGTTCTCTGTATGACTTATTTCAACAAAGATAGACTATATATATACTTTTCCGGATTTTTTACAATGCATCGATACCAATAGAGTTCCAGAATAGTAAACTGTATATTATAAGGGACTCAGATAATTAATTATTTTAGTGTAATGAAGAAATCCTATATCATAGTAATATTCAGACGAATAAGTTTGCTCCATTGAAGATTGATTGTTAATAATAAATAGGCAGGTAAATATGTGACACCTAGCACATATATATATGAAAGTATTTTCACTGATAAATTGCGTGATATAGATTACTTAAATGATAAAGTTACATGCAAAGCTCTTGGAAAATACATAGACCTGATCACTTTGTAAAAGTACAATATGTCAATCAACAGACAGTGGAGACCTGGTTACAAGATAATACATATTAAATTGATGGCGCAAATACAGCGATCTGATTGGTTGAGAAGCGACAAGAACCGTGGTATATTGGCGATATACCACGGCTGGTAGGTGCACTAGCTCTCAGCTTGAGGAAATTCCTTTTATGACATTCCACGCTAGAATTTCAAAATACTCTTATGATACAAATATCGCTCGTGCTTATATGTCGTGAACTGGTCAAAATATCGTGTACACAACACATGAGAAATGAAAAGACTCAGATGATCGTCCAATGTTTAATTACTTTGAATTGTGCATTGGACACTCCTGCAGTGGTAGCAGTTTGATTAACACTTTCACATAATGCTTCTTGTAGTAGCAGCAGTGTTGTGCACATAGTTAAAGTTACATGTGCGATATATGCTGCTAATTTGTTTTTGTAAAGTGTACTTTCTGAAATTTTCATATCTCTACCATACATTTGTAAGGTTTCATTATGTTAGTGTGACGGTATTTCAGAGACAATATTAGTATAGTTTTCTGATTAAGGGTACAAGAGGTGTGAGCATCACTCGGTGGATATAGGAAATGTTCTCTCAAGCAAGATGCTCAGTGTTTATACTCTCATGATTGATCAAATTGTATATGTACAATAATAGACATATGTGGCAAGCAATGGCAACTACTGACTCCAACATGTCCTGTTCTCATAACTATTATTACCAGCAAATTACGGTGATCATGCAGTTTTAAGCTCATATTTGGTGTGTATACAAAAACCAAAAAGAGCTTACACCCGTGGCCACTTTAGTGTTGATCAAGCCTGTCTGGTACAAGCAGAAATTCTGTCTGCAGAAGGGTGATAAAACGGTTACTTTACCCTGTATCAGTGGTGATAATGATCCTACTATATGTACCCCCGTGGACACGCCGATTAGCCAGAAATTAGGGAGTGATTATAAAATACACTGTATACAAATGATGTTGACCACAGCATTTGACCTATCTCAGTACTCAGTATCTGCTAAAATTCATTTGTTTCAAATGCAGTCAGTGTTAGAGAACATCACACATTTTGTGTCGATTTCAATATTGCAGTGAATGAATACCAACGATACTATAGTGTATATCGCAAGTGTAGTGTCAGACTCTCTTCACACGCGGGAATTGAGAAAATGCCACTTTGAAAATGTTAGCGATTAAATTACAAACATCGCCCGTCTTGCCTGCAAAACTTTCGAAATAAACTTTCACTTGCACTAAGCCATGTTTCTTCCCTACAAACCGTGAATAAACGTACTCCAATGTCACTTGGTACGAGAGAAAAGGTAAGAGTAAAGTACAGTCGGGGTAGCATTTTACATGTACGTGTATTCACATGTGTGTAACCATGAACGACACTTTCTCATCCCGGTTGAAGGGAACTTGTGCTGATACATGTACATCTCTTCCAAACTTTTCTGGCTCCCTCCACGCTTATCTTAAAACGCTTGCTTGTTTCTCTGTAAGCTCCTCGTGGTACCTCGCTAGGTGCCGGATTTTCACCACAATCTCTATATTTTGAACAATCAAGCTTGCTACGTCCTCACTGAAGGAGTTGCCCCTATGATATTCGCGACCGTTGTTATTGATATTCATTGTCGGAGTGCAGATTTTCAGCGTGTCTACAGTGCAGTTGTGACCGATTTGAATTGGGCAGGCGAGACATTTTAGTAGAACGTTATCTCAATCGTAACAGTGGGGTGCCGATAGTGAACCTTGTATTTATTACACCGATCACCACTTTGTTTCGTTTATACAAACAGAATTTCTGCTTGCACCAGACAGGCTTAAGGTTCCAAGACAAGAAATTGACCATTTTAAACCAACAATTCTCTAGTGTTTAAGAAGCTCAGAACCCCCGTAAATTATATATTTTCGGAAAGCCTAGATATAGGGGAACAGTTTGGTTACCATAGTGTCACCATTGTTTACATACTTATCACGTGACAGGTAATTTGCATAACCTTTCAATGCTTTGAGATATGTGACTGAAATTTGTGTGAGTGCAAGCTGTCCAAAGGGTCTTCAAAAGTGTGTCTCAGAATTTTTTTAAACCTTCTACAACAGTTTTTATGCCCGAAAAACTTCCAGAGCAGTGAATTTAAGCGTAGTTGATTTCTTTAAAATTGTGCTCCAAAAAAACTAAGCAAGATATAAAAAATCTGAGACACGTTTTGGAAGAGCGTTGTGACAGCTTGCATTCCAGCAAGTTTGAGTCAGATATTTTGAAGTATTGAGACAAAACATAGGGAAAACCGTTTTTTGAAAGGTTATGCAAATTACCGTGTCACGTGATAGTTATGTAAACAATGGAGACACTGTGGTTACCAAAATGTTCCCGTATATGTAGGCTTTCAGAAAATGTATACTTTACAGGGGTTCTGAGCTCATTAACCGTTAGAGAATTGTTAGATTAAAAAGGTCAAATTTCTTGTCTTGGAACCTTAATCAACACTAAAGTGGCCACCGGTGTATATGGTGAGTCGTGTAACCTCCACAAATGTAATAATCTCTACAAATGTAATATCAACCACAATTGTAATAAAGTGCACCCATAAATGTAATATCGCCCATAAATGTAACAAAAATCAACCATAAATGTCATAAAAACACCAACCACAAATGTAATAAATGATAACCATAAATGTAATAAAAAACACCCATAAATGTAATAAATCTATTTTGTCGTTGCAATTGAGGAATTAGCCCTTAAATATTGATCTATGTAATAAGGAAAGCAACTCCACACATTATTCATTTCTTAATTATTTGCGTTTAGTGTGTTCTGCATATTTGAAAGTGTATTTTACGTTTCCCTGTTTTGTGTACAGAACTGATTGGCCATGGCTAAACACAGCTGTAATGTGAATGTCAGTGCAGTCTCTACTCCAGAGTGGGGAAGACTGTTCAACACTATGATCCTTTAACGCCGTTTTTTTCGAAAATTGCCGTACTTTCTTAATCAATTGCCTCAAATTCGTCTTCAGTGGATAAATTGTGTGGAATAATCGATAGATTGTCTGTATTCTTATGTTGTCCCACTTGCTGTATTCTTATGTTGTCCCACTTGAAGTTTGTTCCTTCACTAGGGATGCCAGGATGTCTAATTTTGTTCTACTGTGTTCAAGGTAGTGTTCGTATTGTTTTTTACTAGATTGAAATATATGTTCTCGTCAACATGTTTTGTGTCGTAAGTTTCTGTTATAAGGTTTTATATTTCTCTGTTATTTGTTCTGAGTCATCTGTCATAAACTTTGTGTGGTATCACTGGTTGACAAGTTATTTTGACGCTTCCTTATTATGTAATTATCAGTGTCTAGAACTGCTGTTCCACTTCCATTATCTAATGGTTTGATCAGTACCTCGCCGTTTTCTGATAGCGTTCTCAAAGTATTCTATTCTGTGCTTCGGAAAGGAAACCTAGTTTCAGGAAAGTATGCAATAACATTACACTAGTCTTATTAAAGTTATTATTTACTCAGGGCATTGATAAACAAATGATCACATATGCAAGTTCAAGTTTATTACATTTATGGTTGAGTTTTATTACATTTATGGTTAATGTGTTTATTACATTTGTGGTTGCGGGTTGTTACATTAATGGTTGACTATTTAATTTCATTTGTGGTTGATTTTATTACAATTGTGGTTGATATTACATTTGTGGAGATTATTACATTTGTGGAGGTTACAAGTCGGTGGCGTATGTATGTATGTATGTATGTATGTATGTATGTATGTATGTATGTATGTATGTATGTATGTATGTATGTATGTATGTATGTATGTGTGTGTATGTGTGTATGTATGTATGTATGTATGTATGTATGTATGTAGATGTGTGTGTATATCTATGTATGTGCGGATGTATGTCCGTCACACGCAAAGGCTCCCATACGCCAAAGCTACCATCTCAGTTTTGTTGCTAAGGTAGATGTAGGGGTTGAGATGTGATGTTGTTCAAATGAACATGTCAGTGTCAAAATATGCAAATGAGATAAGAAAAAGGGGTAATCCTGCAAATTTTAGGAGTGGCGGCATGCAAATGACTGAAACAGGCTACTCCACTGACCTTGAGTCATTTCCTGTTATTGTTTACTAACTGTAACATATTAACAGACTTGCTCAAACTTAGAGGGACTAGCTGTGTTGAAACATTCTCTGCTATGCATGTTGCTAAAGTTGACCTCCAGTACCTAAAGTTTCAGACCTTATTTACTTTTGTCATTCTTGTTTATCTGGTTTAAATATTTCTTGTTCTTTTTCTGGTTGTACTGTGCAGAAATCATTGTCATAACATCAACGTAGAATTTTCCTGCACTGAACAGATAGAAACAACACTTACTGTTGATCTTTGGTATCCATACTGGTATGTACCAATTGCGATCAAATGTGAGCGACACTGTATAATTGCGGTATTTTTTACTACATCCAGCTCTGCATAAAGTCAATGGATTACCCGCCAATGACTGATGTCAACTTATTATTTATATAAGCCAGTCAGTAGTTTTGATTCAGTATATAGTTCATGCTAAATAGGTGTTACTATAATCTATAAAGCTTTACAGTGTGATATGCCAATCTCTCGCCACCTGTAATAGCTTTATACTGGTTTTTATTTATTGCCAGAGAAGCCTTCTCATTTTTTTGGACAAGAAGTGTGTTTGTTGACTTTACATAAAACATTAAAATCAGACAATAGAGAGCCTCAGTACCTGACTGTGTTCAATATTGGTTGATTCCTCCAAGCATACCAGAGAAATTTGCCAAGATGATTAACTTTCATAGTCATAATGCATTGGCTAGTGGGTCTTAAGTCTGTCACCAACTAAGTTATAAATGTGCCTGTCAGTAAGTACTGGGGATTTACTTTTAAGACTCCAATAAGGCATAGTATGAGTCATTAAAGACTGAGTGTGTATGTGTGATTTTAGAGCCAATACAATTATTTATTTTGCAGTGAAGGCCTCTTACAAGGTGTAAATATTACCTTTTTTTAACAAAATCTCATTCATTACTTTAAAAAGGTCAATGCTTATTCATAAGCAAATGGTCACCATCACAGCATTTCAGAAAACGCTGTCATATATGACATGTTCAATCTACTTCCTCAAACACATAATAGCAGAGACAGATGTTGGCAACCAATTTTCACCTCATAAGTTAAAAGAATGCTTGTAGTATAAACAGTCTTTTTCAATTTTTCCCCATTTTCATATTACTGAGTATAACTTCTTAATTATGTCACAAGTGGTGTAAATGGGGAGAAAATATTGACCGCAAATAAACAAACAAATTATTTCTGATAATTCTTTTGCATAGTGCTGAAGGCTTTGTAAAGACATGCAAGTGATCACGCTGCAGCCAGTGATTAAATTCCATTTCTGATTGACACAAAGTAACTTTATAAATCTTATTTTGAGAAAAATGCATATTTTCTTTTTAAACAGAAGAGTATGAATAATGTTTAAAAATTACACTACTACCATTTTAAGGTATTTTGATTTACAGAACTGACATTTGATGTGCAGTCTTTCAGGATGGAAGAGTTTTCCTTGATTTTTTACACACTTAAATTGATGACTTTCTTGTAACAAATTAACTCAAGTAAATATAGGATAAGGAGACAATATTTGTAAGCAAATGGCAAATAAATAAGTGTTTTTTGTGTTTTTTGTTTATGTAACTCAATAGCTTTCTTTATAACTTGTGACATGGGTCATTAACCCATGGTCAATTGTAAATCAATAATAATGCATTTCTCAATAGTAATTAAAGTACTTTTCGTAGCTGAATCAAACTGCCTTGTGTAAGCAAACTATTTTATATTAAACGTTTAGTTTTACTAGTCAAAACAAATGCAATCTATTAAATTTCAAATGTGATTGTGATAAAAGTCATCCATAATTTTAAAATCAATTAAGAAATCGTCAATGAGGATCAGCTACCCAATTTTTTTAAATTAAATAAATAAAGTTTACGAGATTCTTAAAAATTAAGTGTAAGAGCAGAATTATGGATATAACTGCAGTACATAGTTTTAGAAGAATGGTAAATATAACAGTTGCCAGGTTTAATTTTGTTTCCTGTGTCCGTTGAATGAGTTTCCACATTGTATCTTTAATAACTTTCATGCCATTTTGCTCATTTTCTTGTAATGTAATCTCTTATTACAAAAGCTTTGCATCATTTAACATTGGATGTACAAAGTTTATTGCAGAGATTCAAAGCAACTTGTAATTATACTAGGCTAAACAATTTCTTTAACAGTTACTTTCAAATTAATAACACTTCAATATCGATTTTTCATTTCACGTGCAGGCCAATAACATGCCAGTGCATCTTGCTTGTTGGAAAGGACACCTTGATATTGTGAAATATTTTATTGAAGTCCTTGGTATTGACAAAGAAATCAAAGGAAATGTAAGTATATTCACATTAAGGTAATCAATTCTGAAGAACAGAACAAAAATTGGGGATATTTTATCCCCATATGTGACTAGCTTTGAATTTTGATCTCCTTTAATTTTTCAAAGCAGCCTTTACGATGTTTTTAATTGTATTAAACTTCATCTTGTTGTACCTAAAATGTTTATAATTCTTCTTAAGAATTGTAACCCCTTTGTTGTCATATTTACATGAGCGCTAGCTTATAAAGTAGCTTATCTCAAAGTTTCAAAATGCTTGAATTCCCTACTGTCTATATCAAGCTAAGTCACTCAGCTTGATATAGACAGTAATAAGGCCCTAAATTGTTCAGTACAGCGCCCCCAGCAGGACAACGCTTGGGGCTGGCTGCCAGTGACGACAGCGAACATTGTATCAATCCATTTCAATAAAATATCGATCGAAATCTGCTCGCCTGTCGCGCCGGATCAAATTTTACATTCCGCTGTTATTTCTCACAATATTTGAGAGTAAGCATCTCATGAAGGTTAACTAAAACTCTATGGTTTTAGTTTTTAAATTTCCCTCTTATTTTTATGAAATGACGAGTTTACGATCGTTTGTACTGTGGCCGTGTTTTCACCTATTTTTGCATAGAGTATTTTCGCTTCAGTATTTCAAGAATTCCTTCATGAAATTATTGCCAAAATATCATAATGGACAAAGGAACATTTAAGGAAATGGAATCTGCGACTCTTTCCTGAATATTTAGCTGTGCGGCTAGGAAATTCGGCGAAGTTTTCAACATTACGTGGAAGCTTGATTTGGCTCTCTTTACGCACATTCAGCGTATGTGCGGCGAAAAATTGTCACACTTTGAGTGAACAATATAGAGGCCATTTTGCCCACAGTGAATATACATAGTAATTGACAGAGATCAATAGAGGATAATGTAATTGACTTTTTCAAATTTCAATGGTAGTTCTCAATTCTAAATTGAAAGGCATGAGAAACACGAATATTAATATACATATCCATGGCCTACTTGCAAGAGGGCATACCTCATTTTTCAACAACTGAGTCAGAGGGGAATAACTTGAATTTGTTTGTGGTTCAGGGTTTATTGGTAAATGAATGCAATAATTATGAAATTATTACTATGTCAATTGCAAAATTGTAGAGTTATGTCTGTCTTGCACCAGCACTTTGAGCAAAAAGGAAGTACCTCATGATAAGTTACGCTCTGTATACCGGTAGGGCATAACTCATCATATGTTACATCCTGGATGCACCGGTCGATTTTCTTTTTTTTTTATTATTGAATAATCATGCTTATCAAACATCTAATAGAATTTCGCATGCGATAGAAAAGCCGTACAGAATGCCCATTCAGTAACACATAGAGTTTCCAGGCTCCCATTCCCTGCGACTATATCTACGCATTGACTGTTGAACGATTTCAAGGGATTCATTGGACGAGTGCCAGTACATGTCTTGCTCGCGATCTGTACGTATTTGTGTAGTGCACATACAATATCCAGAACATGCAGAAGCACATCTGAGGTAGCATTCCACAATGCACTATAAATCAGAAGAAAAATTGTTGACATAATTGTACAAAAACGGTCATTACTCTGACAATTTTATACCCGATCACAAATGTAAGATGCATGTTAATAAGGTTATTATGAAAACACTGCAAAGGATGCACTTGGACACTGGCGCTGCGCATCGCCCTCAGCCTCGCGTCAGGCAATACACTGCGCCAATGTCATTGTGCATACTTTGTTGTATTTTCGTAATAACCTCATAATAGCATCCTCATCATGAGACATTTTTTTTGCATTTTGATGTTTTTACCTTTTGCCCATGCAAAACAGGCATACGTAAAGAGTTGCGTCTTCAGTGCACTGACTTTCTCATGCAAAAGGGGCGGAACTCAAGTTACGTCCTAATGGCAGCATGAGTTACATTGACTTTTTTCCACAAACTGTTCAAAAAAAGGATGCATTTGACAAATCTGATAAAATTATATCAAAACTCACTTTAGACCTAAGTGTGAGTTACGCCCCTCTTGCACTGAGCCATCGATATGATCTATATAGTCACCTATTAATTTATAGGGAATGCAAGTTGATCGATAATTGGGATCAATTAGAAATACTGCATTAAAGACTTCAAAAGAAGTAGCCCCAGTTTGACAAAATGAGATTGAAAGAGGGAACAATAATCAAATCATGGTGACTGCAGTAAGTCATTGCAAAGCTAACAAGGGGCATATTTTTCTTCAAGCAAATGCAAAGTTTTTAAAGTTCAGCTTTTATGAAATCAAACCCAAGTTCTCTTATGACCTGAATATGCAAATAACACTATTGGGACTAATATGGGATAATTGAATGTTGAAGTAATGTCTTTTTAATCAGCAAATGTAATCTCATCTGCTTTTCTTCTTACATTACGCACTTGTTTTTTATGAGTACTTTGCAACATTGCAACATTCAGCGCCATAGTGCACCTAACACTTTTGAGAAATTTCAAAAAAATAGGAAAATCCCATTATCCCAAGTTAGTTCAAATCATGTTAAATATCTTATGTTACCTTAAGATCACAACATAATTGTGTTACTCAATCGTATTCTATTCTTGATTAACGGGGATCAAAGTATTACTATCAAAGAAATGATAAGAACACCTATATACTGTCTTCAGATATGTCTTGTTCAATATAAGCCATTAAGCCCCATCTGCATTGCAGAAGTCAAAGTATCCATATACAAGTTAGGACTGTGTCATCGATGATGACATGTTAAATGGGGAATATTATTTGAGTGATAATTAAAATGAAGAAATTAGAGATACCGCATTCGAAGTTTTGACAGAAACAGAATCTTGTTTTTAAAGCTTGACAAAATGCAAATGATAGAGCTAACAGTATATCAAATTTTGATGCAGGAAGGCATTATACCAAACTGCAAAGGGATATACTTATTAAAAACAAATATGAGCTGTTTCAAATTCAGCTCTTATGAAATATACAAATTCAGCTCTTATGAAATATAAAGTATGCAGAAGTGTACCACACTAAAGACCACTAATTTGACTAATTGTAATTATTCAATAATATTTCCTCCCTGAGATCGAGTTTGTGAACTCTGTTATACAGTCAATTGTGCATTGATATACAAGTATACCTCATACTTTTAACACACATATCTATCTGCTTAACTCTTCAATTATAGGCGAATAAAACACCCCTGTTACATGCTGTTGAGGATGGTCACAGTGAAGTGGTGAAATATCTACTTGGTGTTGGTGCTGATATTGAAGCTGTTGCATCAGTAAGTGTTTGACAAGATATTCATTGAACATGGAATTTGTTACTCATGACATATTTTATTTGCTAAGTATTAAAATTTATGCTGATCATTATTTATGTTGTGTCAAATTACAATGTAACAATAACAAGTAAAATAAAATCATATCAGTTAAGTGTTAATTCGAATAGCCCAGTCGTATTTGTCAAGTATTGTAAGGGGCATTGTCAGCTGTTGATAGCAATATAACAAAACTTAGTATACCTATTTCAGAGCCATTTATTTGCAGTGTTAATATTCTTAAGACACTTGACATTTTCGATTTACAAGAGTACAATATTTCAGAAAGATCCCTAAGTTTACAAGCTAGAGCGTCTAAAAATAAAACATTACTTAAACAGCAGGGCGAAAGGATATTAATAAACTTGAAGTCATGATTTGACATCAAAATTGTTAGACATTTGTTAGACAAATTTATGAGCGTGACAAATACTTCATTAAGAAGCTGCAATTATTTTTGTGGTGGGTCCCTTGGATACCTATGATGTAACAGCTTATTCCAACTGATATGTGCAAGAGTCATTGACAAACGATGCACTTTCAATGTGCATGTTGCTCAAAGTAGACGTTGACAGCGAATTTATGCCAATTCTTGACAAATTTATCCATAATTTCTCGTCAAGCTTTTTGCAATGCATCCAACTTTCCTACTTCTGAACCAAACAAAAGTTTGCAACAAATATTGGCAAATACTGTAGCCCATGAAATTCTGGTTGGTTTTCTAACTTCCGACTGCCACCTTCATAGTCATGTAAAATGGTTTTAATGTGTCAAAATCACAGTCTAAAGGCAGGGGGAGGTCGAGCGCCATGGGCACACAATTGTGTCATAGAACTCCCTGTATTTTAATGCTTGATCCTGCGCTGTTGTTGTGCGCATCCTTTTATGCGCATCACACATGTACCTTTTTCTCATGGCTCTGAAGTGTGGACAGCCATTTCTCTATGCTGGAAAGCTGAAATGGTCTGCCATCACTGTAAATAGGTTCTTGGGGACCCGGGGTCCACCACCCTGTGAACAGTCTGGTCTCCTAGGATTTATTTTTATGCTACTTGTTTAAGCGCTTGGTGGATTTGCAGCCACATTTTTTGTCATTTGTGTGTCGAACCATAGAATACTAATAATAATAATAACAAGGCAGTATTGCTGAAGGCAATGAGTACTTGGGCCGTGATAGAGTAATTTTGAGGACAATATATACTACTATTCAAATATGGTCTTGAATTTCCTCCTGTCAATTAGGCATTTGATTAACTGGTTATTAACGAAGCAATGGCACGACAACGGCAAAATATGTCTAGCAACTTTTGTGGAGTTTGAGGCAGGGGTTCTTTATTTATAGTGGAAATTGCTTAAACTCCTTAAATATTCAAATTACAGCAGATTTCTTTTGTTCTCGATGGTAGATGTCTAATATTTAGATGGGCATATTTAGATTTCTACCCTATAGTTATCCCTATATACCAAAAATCGGACATCCAGCTCTATTGGCTTGCTCAGAATTAGATATGCGCATAATTAATGAAGTACAATATGTGGTGTCATAGGGTGTCCCATCATACCAAATATGAAGGGTGTAGCACTTGTGGTTACTGAGTTGTGGACAAATATATATATTTGAGGTCAAAGGTCATTGAGGTCACGTGACATTTTGTCAAAATAATTGTATTGCTAAGTTATTCCTATATACCAAAAATCAGACCTCTGGCTCTATTGGCTCGCTCAAAATTAGATATGCGCATAATTTATGAGGCCATATTGTCCATAACTCAGTAATAACAAGTGGTACACCCTTCATATATATGGTATGATGGGACACCTAATAAAGCAACATATTACATCTCATTAATTATGTGCGTATCTAATTTTGAGCGAGCCAATAGAGCTATTTTTGGAATGTAGGGATAACTTAGCAATACAGTTTTTTAGACAAAATGTCACGTGACCTCGGTAACCTTTGACCTCAAATATACATATTTGTCCATAACTCAGTAACCACCCGTGCAACACGATTCATGTATGGTATGATTGGAGACCTTATGATGCTACATATTGTACCACATTAATTATGTGCATATCTATTTTTTGAGCGAGACCAATAGAGCTAAAGGTCAGATTCTTGGTACATAGGGATAACTTAGCAATAAAATTATTTTGACAAAATGTCACGTGACCTCGGTGACCTTTGACCTCAAATATACAAATTTGTCTATAACTCAGTTATCACAAGTGGTACACCCTTCATATATGGTATGATGGGAACCTTGTGAAGCCACATATTGTACCTCATTAATTATGCGCATATCTAATTTTGAGCGAGCCAATGGAGCTAGAGGTCTAATTTTTGGTATATAGGAATAACTTAGCAATATAATTTTTTTGACCAAATGTCACGTGACCTCGGTGACCTTTGACCCCAAATATACATATTTGTCCATAACTCAGTAACCACAAGTTGTACACCCTTCCTATATGGTGTGATTGGAGACCTTATGACGCTACATACTGTACCTCATTAATTATGCGCATTTTGAGCAAGCCGCGTCTGATTTTTGGTATATAGGGATAACTATAGGATTGGAATTTTTTGACCAAATGTCATGTGATCTTGATGACCTTTGACCTAATATATACGTTTATGTCAATAAATTACCATAAGTATCACGTGACATTGGTGACCTTTTACATCAAATATACATATCCTTTATATTAAGTAGGATGGGAGACCTTATGACAACACACGCTTTACCTTATTAATTATGCACACATCGAATTCTTGGCAAGCGAATTTGAGCTAGAGGTCTGATTTTTGGCATAAAGGTATCAATTTTCAATACAATTTTTTTTCAGAATGTCACGTGACCTTGATGACCTTTGACCTTGATTATACATATATATGCATAACTCACAAGTTCTATAGCCTCCAATTTTTATAGGATATTAGACATTAAGATGTCACATCTTGTACCTCATTTATTATTCGCATATGTATTTCTTTGCTTGCTAATACAGGTAGAGGTCTGATCATTTTTCCCGATTTTGAACCATAATTTAGACATGCCTCATGTATTTCAAATTGGGAACAACGACATAGACCTATGTGCCCACGGATCTCAACATATACACTCCAGTGATACTTCTTAATTACCACATTTCCCTGCCCAATCAAGATTAATACTCCTATTACAAGTGGGACTATGTCATTGTCAATGACTCGTTTCGAAAAAAAACCACCAACAGGGTTTATTGCTCCCAAATATACAAAACAAGGGCATCTGGGATGACAAACTCAAATACATTGTCCATCAGTTTGTCACCTGTTTGCTTGGCAACCATTTTAGTATTAAAATATCATTTTCACCATAAGGGTATTTTGGGTCGAAAACACTAAATACGATATCGATAACACTGCCCCATGGTTCCATTGTAACCATTTTAGGGTTTAAAATTTCAGTTTTTCAAATATCTCATGAAAAGTTACTTTGATTGATATGAAAATTTTCATTAGGGGAAGGCTCCATTAACTTTGATGGTACCTGAAACCCGAGTTGCTGCCTGCCAACTCGGGTGACAAACAGAAGACTTTTAATCCCCAAAGGTGTTAATTTTCCATTGTTGCGATTATCTTATCGGACTGGTGCTATGATAGGAACGTCAGGGCTGTAACGACTCACTCAATACCACGGGCACACACATATGCTTGCACACGGAACTATGTTGACAGGAAAAGTGAACTGCCCTCTTTTCAATGCAAGTACTCTAGTTTCTTCTTTAATTTAGGCTCTAAACTAAGTTTTAGAAATATGGTGAAACAAAATATCGTTCTTCGTCCATTTTCATTCAAGTTTCCTATTTTCGGACGCTTCACTTCAGTAACGCGCATCGATCATATATGCAAATGTGATCAGAACAGCACGGAACGTTCTTTCCACATGGCGAGATTTTTCTTGCACTTGCAAACAACGTAACGAGTGTGAAAGGACTCCAAGAGCTGCGCGTATTCTGTGACATTACATCTCTTATAGAGCGAATTTAAGTCAATGAATTGCTAGCCGGATCCGTCCGTAAACAGTATGGCCACTCGTACATATTATAAGAAAGGAGAAATAGTAGAGGCAGTTGACGAGGCCGGTCGGTGGACGGCACAATTTTCAGTGATTTAATTCACGGTATTAATTTCACAATAAAACGAATTCGCGAGCTTACTATTGATTTTTGGTGATGTTGAATATAATTGAAAAAAAGAGCTAAATTCCAGTGTTCATGTTTGATAAAATTCCAAATTGACGACACCCAACGTCAACCTGTACGACACCGTATGTGTACAACACACCTGCAGTCGACTAGTCGATTGTGACACAGTAAGCTTACACACAATGCAATATCGGTCGACCCACAGTCCCTCTATCCATGCATTTCTGCAGTTGTCTTTCCTATTCTGCTCAGTTAACAGACATGACTTCACAGAATATTACACAAAAAACATATTTAGATCATATTTGGAGGCACTGACTACAAGCATTGCAAGAGAAAATTTTCCGGTGTGATTCCAGCCTTGCTTGTGCTACGTCAACACACTCGCAGCGATCAACCCCAGAAATTATCGCACACTATCATCATTTACGATGGGAGAAGGATCACGAAAAACAAACACCGGTTTCAGGATATGATAATTTCTGTCTTCGTGTCGTAGATAGACGCAGAGAACACTTAATAGAGCCAAAAACAGCGAAAATTCGAGAAAAGCGTACACACAATCGGGGACTGTGGCATGCAGGACAAACCCAAGCTACGCATTATCACGTGACTGCCCCTTGTATCGCGGTTTGGCTGTGCGGTTTGGCTGTGCGCGCGGTCCAGGTGATTGACACCTTTTACAATAGGCGTTTCCAGACCGGTTGATAGAGGAACTGTGGTCGACCTGAAATTTGACACTGTGATCGACGTAGCGTTTCAAAAGTACGAAAAATGAGACCAAGTAATTGTTTGTTTATTTAGATTTGATCTAAAACCTCCGGCAACCAACAGACAAAGTCCTACTCTTACGCAGAAAATCAAAGTTTTCAAGCGTAGACTCCCGCGTAGACTAAATTCCCTTCCGCTTAACCACGGCCCCTCCACAAAGCGCGATATCGATCTATGATCGACTATGAATGGATTGACGTGGCGTTTCAAAAGTATGAAAAATGAGGCTCAGTAACTTTTGGTCGCTTTACATTTGATCAAAAACCTACCCATCAGACAAGGCCCTACTCTTACGCAGAAAACAAAAGCTCTGAAGCGTCGACTTTCTCTTCCGCGTTTGAGACTTTCTTCTCTTCCGCGTTTGAGAGAAACAAACGTCGGCTTTATTCGGAAATGGCCGGCTATTGGTGGGCGTAACGTCAGTCCAATGGTAAGCTGCACCCGATGTGAACGTCGGAATAATTCGGGCTGTAGTCGGGAAAGCAAGGTTGACCTCGAGAGCGATTCCCAGTACAGTACAATTCGCAGATCGCGGTACTACAAGCTGATACTAGATAGCAACAAGTTCACCGCGTAAATTGCTAGATTACATATAGCCACATAGGCACTTCTGAAATGTTATCTCCGGCTTACAAGACAACAAATATCAAAATATTATTATCAAAACCAGAATTTCGGGGCTAGAGAGCGAAACATTGCTGAAAAGTAGCCGGTCAAAATACGGAAGTAGCCGGTCAATTTGGCCGGCATCCGGCTAAAACTGAAAACGCGGATTCAAACAGAGAGGCTTGTTGCGATGGACAAGTAGCCTTTGGCTTTTGACCAGAAAAATAAGTGAGTGTTCATTGATAATTCAAAGACTGGATCCGTTGACACCAAAGTTTGCTAGTGACTTTCATTGCACTGCATGCAAGTTTCCGCAATGTGAGTCTGAAGTGAAATTGAAAGAGTACGTTTTAGTAAAAGTCCTGTTTTGTTGTGCTGATTTTCGCTACCGTACTTTCTTTTATAGAGGTATAAACATTCATACAAAATAGCTTTTCGTATGCAAAATCAGCGTACGTTAATTAACTGCTAGTATTGTTTAAACAGCATTTCATTTGAAAGGGATTCTATAGTACCATCGTTTTTGTAAAGTCTTCATGCAATTTTATGAACTAAATGATGACCTCAAAGTAACAGCAAGTGCTGGACGGCACTTTTAATGCTGGTCGGAAATCATGAGTGCCGGACAAGAGCCGTCACGGAGTGGGCCATGCTGAAAGTAGTTCCGGCAGTGCTAATGTTTTTGTTTACACTAAAAGATAATCTGTTCGCATATGTTGACATAGAGATTAATCCTCTGATAACCAACTCGGGTTACTCGGGTACGTCCAAGTTAATGGAGCATTCCCCTCTAGTGTGGGAGTTAGGGTCAGAGAACACAAAAAACAGACTTATTTTAATGTTTCGAGTTGCCATGGTAACTATTTGGGATGAAAATGTTACTTTTTCCCTAATTCCTATGAAAAAACGATTGATTGATGTAAAAATTTGATCATAAGGGTTTTTGCTTGTTAGCACACCAAAAAATATCACACTCATTTTAATTTGAGATGTTTCCATGTCAACAATTCAGGAGTTAAAATTACCAGTTTTTTTTTAAGATTCCACCTAAAATCCAGTAATTAACAGAATGTATAATATCAAAGGGATGTTTGGGGTTAGAAAGACCAAATATCTAGTGTAAAAATCAAGTAATCAAAGAAATATTATACAAATGGTTATTTGGGTTAAAAAGACAAAATATCATATCCATTTTTACTGCCCTGTGTTTCCATAGTAACCTATTTCCATTTTAAATTTCATTTTTTT
Organism: Ptychodera flava; assembly: GCF_041260155.1. Taxonomy (NCBI): domain Eukaryota; kingdom Metazoa; phylum Hemichordata; class Enteropneusta; family Ptychoderidae; genus Ptychodera; species Ptychodera flava. The sequence goes on from NW_027248395.1 coordinate 410,241, forward strand.
TCCAAATTCCATTAAAAGTAATCCCAGTGACTATGCAAATGCTCTCCTACGTGTATTTATCACAGCATGAACTCCATGTTCATTTTTGTTTTATGTTGCCTTGGTAACCATTTTGGTAACCACAGTTTTTTTTATATCAAACCATACACCCTCAAGAGGGTCTATGTTTAAACATAGTTCACTGTTTTTTTTTAAATTAATTTTATGGATTTCTAAGTAACAACTTCGAAATTTGTTCTGTAATAGTAATAATTGTAATTTCTTTGCCTTCAATTAGTAGGATGAATAGTAAAGATAATGTATATTGGGGCCATTTCGGTCAAAATTATGTTTTCTGTTAAATTTAGTGTGGTAGAATTAATTTTATATAGACCAGAAATAATTTTTGAAGTATTTTTAATTTTGTTTCATGCAGTCATCCCAAATGAGTGTTATATAGTACAGTACTAACTCATCATGCATCGAATTATGTTTATGCCTTCAAATTAATTTTATGTGCTAAAATAAATTCTACGAGCATCTCAAATTAATTTTATGAACCGAATTCCCCTTATCACCCAATGTACCATTATTTATCACAGGCAGTAACAGTAGCGAACAGTTTTTTTTTATTTAAAACATAATTCACTGGTGCTTATTTATTTTATATATCATAATTAATGATGTATTAATATTCTTTTTATAATAATTTATTTTGATTTTTTTACCTCATTCAAGGAAGAATAATGAAGACTGATTATTTCTGATTGTTGAACTAAAGTAAAATTATGACCATGTAGGGGTGCATTATTTTTTTTGGTGACCTGGCAGGACCCCATAAACGCTATGATTAGCTAGATCTCCCCTTTCAATGGGAGCAACAGCCAAATTTGAACATGGTGCCTGTATACCTTTAAACACTTTTTAAACCCAGCAGGCCAAGACAAGGGGGAAATATTACAAGTTAAATGTTTCATGTTTAATACTGCCCAGGGCTCGAATTAACTTTTGTCCCTGGTAGTCCACTTGGGCTACCATTTTTTTGAAGTTGGTAGCCCAGTGTCAGTGGCTTGTAGCCCATGCATATTTTAGATCAGGGGTATTTTTTTTTCGTTAACCAGACAAGAAAAGGCTATTTTACAAGATTCTCCCCATAAAGTGAATTTTCTAGTCTTTTGATGTGTATTTTGCACACCTTTAATACCCAAGGAAACAGGTATAATGGACGACAGTGGGACTCGAAAGTTTTGTGACCTATTAACAATCCGTTTAACTCTCACAGTTGCATGCAAATTTGAAAAGTCGCCATGACAACCTGACAACAACATGGCCTTTTCAGCACTAAGACATAGTGTAGCAGGGCTAAAAATAGGCCATGGCGCTTCTGTCGGGAGGAGGCATAATTTCTGTGTCATTGTGATTGATACATTATTATCAAAATGCAACGAGAATGCGTTTTTATTGGCCATCGTTTCCTATGTCTGTTATTCAGGTACGCCAGTTCAGATATTGAAAATTTGTTGCAAAGTTCCACCACACGGCCGGTTGTCTTCGTAATTTCCAGAACAAAGTCATATTATGGCAAATTTCTGTGCCCAGCTTGGTTTGACTGCATTTATCTAGCTTGTCTCAAAGTGACGGACGCATCTTTCAAATTTTCAGCTCGGTGAAAAACGCATTTATTGATTCGCCAAACGCCTGTGAATACACATATTTTTGCACAAGTGCTACATGGACTTAGGAAAAAGTTAGACTCACCCTAGCCTTTTCGATTTTTGAATACAACCATGGTCCATGATGAGAGTTCTCGAATCAAAAACTGTAGCCGTGCTCGAATACAAATATCTTCTCATTAAATTACGTCATTGTTATACAAGAGTTAGCATTCCAAAGTCTGTCAACCTGTTTTTTTTCAAAGTTTGGAGAAGGGCGGCATTTCCATCTGAATGATTGAACGACGTGAAACGCAAAATTCTATCGCATATGTTCCGGCAATATGTACAGTACTGTCAGTAGAAACACTGTATACGCTACAATTACGTAAGCTTATAAGCTTATACTCCACAAAATGGCCACAGGCGGCGTGAACTTTCTGAAAGGATTTCCTAAACGTCCTAATTTGTACCTTAGACACTCACATGTGATATCCTGAAAAGTATTCTCTGCAGTAAGTCCAGTTTCTGTCAACATTCCATCCTTTTTAAAGCTCAACGCCACGATAGCACGAGATCGGAGACGTCTACTGTCACGCCACGCACTCTAAATTGCGCATGCTCTGGGATTCGCGTCTGAACTGCGCGCGCATGTTCCAACAGAGAAGAACGCAAATCACAGGGTCTCTGCAAGACTACACTGCCAGGGCGAAACATGCAAAATGTAGAAAAATGTTTATGCTGCAATGCCTATATGACGCTTACGAAGTAAGTCTGAATAAGTTTTAAATTATACATCATAATGACTCCATTTTACATTGGTTCCTTGTTACATTTATGAAAGAATTAGTACTGGACACGTGTCTGAAATGTTTTTCAATTTTGGGTCAGGTAAGTTAGAGTGGGGTTGGGGGGGTCTGAGACCTAACTTAAACAATTAAGTTACATTTATATAATTAACTTTTAATGTTACCCCTAATGTATTGAAAATATTCGTTCGGTGGTCGTAGCATAGCAATTTCACTGCAGAGAGAGAGAGAGAGAGAGAGAGAGAGAGAGAGAGAGAGAGAGAGATTGTTAATTTATATTGGAAATCTTTTTCATAGTCGTGACTTTTGATGGAAGAAACAAAATTAAATTGAACCGATTAAACGTGTATCCGTAAAGTTTGCAAAAAATTAAAAGTTTAGGCCTGCTGGTATCGCTTAAACTGCTGAGTGTCACTTTTCCAAAAAGCATATCCCCCTTCTCTCCGTACAGTATGATGCATAATTCTGCGCTGCACGTACAACAATTGGAAGTCACCCCTATTGACAAAATTAAAATATGCAACACCTCTTTTTCAGAATTCCCACACAGCTTCAATGAACTGTTATTAGATTTCTATATAATACTTATAGCCCTTAACTTGTAATTATACTACTACTACTACTACTACTACTACTACTACTACTACTACTACTACTACTACTACTACTTTTATCGATAAAAGACTTTCAAATTGGTTCAAACACTCATTATATATTCATAAAAATATGAGAGGAATTTTTAAAACGGTAAAACTCATTTTCCTGAAGCTCAAAACACTCCTGTTTTCGCTAGCACGTCAATTCTTCTCAGCACAACACGACAACAACAACACAAACTTTGCCGAACATACTTTTGCTTAACAATTGGCGAAAATCCGAAAATTACCGAAGGATTCATGGTCGGCACTCTTCGGAAAAGAGAGGCGAGAGCAACCTATGGCGAGGCGAACATGGATGGGTTACGTAACCGCTTCACACCTTAACTATACCCGTTGCCACTCTATCTATGTTTCTCTATGTAATAATAAACAACTTAATTTAAACTCAATAGCCATGATTGATATATGTTTCTTTTCACAAGGGTCGATCACAAATAAAATTTACACCCAGAAGACAAAGTACAAGTGTAACACCCCCCCCCCCTTGTAGAGATTTTCTCCCTCATATGGCTGAAAATGAGATAAGAGAGAGTGTCATACTTTTAATTAATTATTTGTAGAAGTTGAATGAGACCAATCAAGTATGGGATATCCCATGGTGTGATTTTGGTTAATCCAATGAAAATCTTAAGACTTGAGACAATTTAGTAGTTATATAAATTTAGAAAAGATATATAAGTATGTCTAAAACTGTGCTAAAATCAACATTTTGGTGTGTCAGCTTCAGTTACTGAAAGCATTACGATCCAGACTACCTCTGACCGCAGTTTTCCTAACTACGAGCGTGACACACACAGGGATAACACAACACTGCATCACAGACAGGTTTAATTTAAAAGTGTTGAGAAAGCTTTGTCGATAAAATTTGCAACAAGCGTGCTTAAAAACTCTAAACTTCCTTAACGTCTTTTTGATGTAGGTAAATTGTTGTACAGGCTAGGATCAATAACTCTAAAAACGCTGCTTTTGAATTAATAATTCAGTTCTAGCAAATGGAACTTGTAGAACTTTATTGCTAACATATCTTTTCGATCTTTGTGGATCTACTCTGTTATCATATGCCGGATTTATGGAGGAGACAGGCCACTAACAGCCTTGTAAACAGACACTACTAGATTGTACTTTAGCGTTAAGATATGGATACCATTGTAGAAGTGTAAACACTTCAACGGATGAGGTACGAATGTCACCTTTCAAGATCAGTCGCATTGCCCGCACTAAAAGACATTTCAAGCGATCTGTAGCCTTTTGACTACAACAACCACAAATACTAAGAAATAATCAAAATATGGTAAAATTAAATTGGTAAAAGGCTTCATTCTAGCACGACGATACAATGTACTGTTTTAAGTTACTTTTCAAAATGCTATCAATCTGTGATGTTCATTATAAATCTCTCTGAATCTTAATTCTAAGCAGTGTTTCAATTTCTACATTTTCAATATCTTTGTCACCGATGTGAAGGTTCAGCTTTTGACTAGCCAAGTGCGCCCTTCTGGGTTTGTGGTGACCAACATGCATTTGTTTTTCTCAGTGTTCCGGCACATTTGTTATATAAACACCACTCATTAACATATCCAAGGTCACTGTTTAGTTTACATTCTAATTCGACTGTGGTCTTAGACGACGTGTGCATCGAAGTGTCATCAGCAAACACCTCTACTCCAAATGAAAATAATGTACATCAGAAAAGCAGCAGACCCAGAATTGACCCTTAGGGTACGCAAACTGACAATGAAACACTTTTGGATTTTGATCTGATGAAAACCACACAGTGCTCTCAATTGGCAAGATATATGACTTGAAGAAACTTATCGCATTATCTCAAACGCCATAAATGGTATGGTTAACAAGATCAAACACTTTTTTAAGTCTATAAATATTACAACAACTAATTGTTTTTTGTGGATTTTAGAACACTAGGACTCAAGAAACGAAGTATGAGTAGACTGGAATGGGGGAAAAGCTCTTAACCCAGATTTTTTGCCATGAATGATATTATAAATTTTGCAAATAAATAAATATTGCAAATAGACAAATAAATGATCATTGATATGTCGCTCCTAGTCTTTGTATAGAACTGGTAAAATTCTCACTGGTTCACAATTACTAGTGTCACTTATACTCCAACCTTTGTGTTATGGGACACCTTAGCACGTTTCCATTGCTCAGGAACGTACCTGATCGAACAAACCATTTGAAATACCTGTTATAGATGGAGATATGACATGTAAATCTGCTGAAATCACTAAGAAGTTTACCTTCAACCCACCAAACCAGCATCCTTATTGATATCAAGTGATTGAATTGTTTTTCAATGAACTTTATGGTTTTTCTGGAATGCAGAAATATGATGGAGAATTTTTTTTCCTGGATACAATGTAATTTTTGTTCATGGATACAAGGTCTTTAAGTGTGTCCAGAAAGGAATTGATTCTTCGTTACTTTTGTTCACAATTATTTATCAACTACTGGTGAAAACCAAACATTACGACCCTTTAGCAATGGAACATGGGAACATTTATAATTATATTCAGAAGTATTGAAGACTACCCAGTTCCAGTAGATGGTTCCGTAAGCCCCTAATTGCATAATGACCATTTTCTAACATTGACCGATAATAAACGCATTTCGGCTGAAAAACAAGCGGTTCAACTCTATTTCTCCAGTATTTCGATCAATTTTCAAAGTTTTTCTTTCAACATCGGATCAAGTATCGAAAGACATGAAAAATGGCCGCGGACTTGTTACAAGACTCATCAAGTTGCCAAAACAGAAGCCTAGCCTAGTTTAGAAATCGATGTTAATATGCAATGTCATAGTGATGTTAGCTTTCGGCAAACAATGGGTGAGATTGTTAAACACTTGCCTAGCCATTGGCTTATCAGAGAGACTGTAAACTATCTGTTATACCAGGTACTTCCGATGTCACCTTTGCCTGAATATGATGGAAGTATGTGTTCGAACAATGCAAACCTAGCTTATAACCAGTATTTTTGGACTGGCCGAGTTACTGTGGTCAGGCTGGCAGCTCTTCTAGGCCTGAGCATCATGTATTCAGTACAAGCGCTCACACTAGACAAAAGAAATAAGGGGAAAATCTAGCAAATAAATTATAGTCTCTAAGCACAGCAGCAGATTATGGTGTTTATAGGGAAGTTAGAACCTTTTACTGAGTGTAGCTTTGTCAATAACAACTGGGATTTGCAAGCCAAATTTTGCTACATAATGAGCAATACAGATAGCATGATATACCTCACAACATTTATCCAAGAAACATATATTTTTTAAGATTACCCGACATTTCATATTATGCATAAAGTTATATCTTATATATATATATATATATATATATATATAATATATATATATATATATATATATATTTTTGATAAGTATCATTTCGTATTTTTGTAGTATTAGTTCTGGACTATGCTCACCTTTGAGGGAATAACGTCAATAAAGTTATCAAGTAATTTTGATGGCAGTGATGTGGATAATCAACGGCTGGCTGCGCTCAGTTTGCGACCATTATTTAAAAAGCATTGGGCGAAAAACAAGAAAACTGCAAAAAACCTTGTGAATTTGAAAAAAAAATCTTCACCCATTCACATTTTCATGTATTTTGAAACAAATTACAAAGAGTGGAGAAAATTTGAGTAAAGCTGATCTACGACCTTACGATCCAAGTCAGAGCTTGGTATGCAATGGCATGGCCTGAAGTAATTGCATGTTGCATATCCGATTACCTCGGATAGGTAACATTGGAAACATCAACAACTGTTCATATTATGCAAATGAAATGTGACTGAGACGTAGTGAAAAGTTGTCCGTAGTTCCATAGATGAGCACGTATATTTGAATACCATATATACTGCATTTCACGATGTGAAAGCAAGAAAACTAAATGACCAGTCAATTATTTTGGAATATATTGGTAAAGAAAGTTAATGTGTCTGATGAGTCCTTCAGACAGCTGTGCAGGGCTATGACTGCCATCATCGATGAGTGTGGATGATTAGACAACACAATATTGATGTAGCCAGTGAGAGTGCTAACGATGTTACCGTCCATGCCAGTCAGCTCAACTGGATTTCAATCAACTGATATAAACAATGATCAAACCAGTCACAATGCCAAAGGTAATCTTCAAAACATGAGAGAAAAGATTTGGTTTCGATGTCTGAAGAAAAAATGAAATTTTGAATGCCTTCAAAGCAACATGTAAAGACTCTCAATCATCATAACATTTAGAGAACCACATTCAAAACAGTTCTTTTCAGGGCCATAATCACACCAAAGAGAGAATACCGTTTCTTGCGTGTTCATGACATGTATCTTATCTTGTTGTATGTTGTTGTGTATGTGTATGTTCAGGCACTTTATGGTGCTTTTCATGATAAGTCAGTAGGCTTTGTTAGTTGTGCTCAACATCAAGATCGCTCATGCTGCAATTTGACTTTGTGGAATAGTGATTGACAGTATACATTAACATTTAGAACCAAAGTCAAATAGACATTCTGAGACATACATTGTATGAAAATGCGCGTTTTCTGAATTAAGTTGCAGGTGTTTTTCAACGCTTTTACGACAGTCGCTATACATTCATGGACCTCATGAATGAGATTGGATGGAAATTAGCACCATTCACTCGTCAAATTCATGGAAATCTTGGAGCTAATTGAGTTACGTGTGTCTTACCCATAGCGTGGCTTTTTTACATTTTGCATAGTCTTACCATTATCCTTCTTTTTAGAGAATCTTGGCGTTTAAAGATGCTGCCAACACCAATAAGCAAACTGCCAACCCTACTGAATTTCAAAGATGACACTCATGTCAATATTTCTAGCCTTTTGCAGTTATTAACAGTTATGCTTTTGTAAATTTATTGCTTAAAGACAAGCTGGCTCATAATTAACTTCAGCCTATGGAAGCTGTTGTCAACTTAAAACTCTACTATACATACTAAGTCATTACACAGAATGGCATTGTTTATTTTTCTATTTATATATTAAACTTTTATATACGTTTCACAAGAGTACTGAAAAGGTTATGGTATCCTGAAATTTTTGTATTTGATTTTGTTGATGCTGGGCCTTGAATGTAATTCTTATTGTCTCCACAAACAGTATCAGGTCTTCAGAGTTTAATTGTGTATTAATTGTGTATTTACCAGCTTATAGCTGGAGAAAATCAAGACCTTAATGGCTCCAAAGGGTATTCTTCATGCACCCTTTCTGTTAAAAAAGCATGCAGCTAATAGATTTAGTGTCTCACTGCAAACCTTCTAGATTGCAGCTATTTATCATGAGCTGCCTACATCCAACCATGCATTTGATTAATGAGTATTTCATTTGCATTATAGCTGGTTATACCATGTCAACACAGGCCGTGTCTATGACATTAATTTTAGTGTGTTGGAACATTTTTGTGTTGATATTTAATGGGTCTGTCAATGTAAACAAACGACATGGAAGCCAGCATTTCTCCTGTGATTGAAATTTGTGTCGGACAAAAAATTTTGTAAAAAAATTGATTAAAATAATTGATGTCTGACAAATAACATCCATTGGCATATTTGCAGATGCCCTATGTTTTAGTTTGTTGCCAAATGAGGTTAACATATGCATACATAGACTTGACTGCCTCAATTACCAACTTACACATGGGCTAGTACATGCCTGCTGTAGATTATATATACATACAGTTTCCTCCACAACAATAGGGATTAACGCACAGAAACAACGCAGAGACAAAGGTTTTGCCAAAATACAGGGGTGGTGGCCTTCCTGTGAAGCCAGTTGCAGATTTGAATGACATCAAGGGAGGGCAACGTGTTACCAAGGACGTGCTCACTGCCACAACGGGGATGCACGGCGTCATGGCGGCCTGAAAGGCGACACGGACCCCTCACGGAACCATGCCGCGCATCGGGCAACGTGATACCATGGTCCCTCCGGATCTGCGGGAGCAACCCCATGGAACTTCATTGAACTTTTGACAAGCCATACAAATCTATTTGGAAATGACAATTTTGAGATGTATTCGAGTGAGCGGACTTGTTTTCTGTTTGTTAATGTTGTAGGTTTGTTTGTTTTGTTTTGTTTTGTTTTTAATGGTGGTGGGTGGGAGGGACTTTGTGATGTGAACGTCAGTGTGGAGTAAGTTGAAATGGCTGCAACGTGGCAATGAGCAGACGGATGTTAGCACTGGTGGCTGATGGGGAATGATCCAATTAGGTACCAGATTGGGTGTCAAGCAAGTATGCATGCCATGCTTATGAGATGGTGATAACGTGCCTTTACTCAGCGTTAACCATGATTACAGCAGAGCTATAATCATCCATTAACGCAAAGAAACGACACAGAGACAAAGGTTTGGCCGAAATCCAGGGGTAGATTCATGTGCAGTTGTCCATGATTGACTGTCCAGTATCTTGTCATAGTCTGAGATCCTGCAATTAGTCATCCTCTGTGTCTGTCTGGGGAGGTCAGGTCAAAGGCTACTCTCAGACCAGTGCCCCCACTGGCTCGTCACTGCACTATGTACCACAGTCGCTGTTGTTGTCAACTAGTAGTCGCCGATTGTTGTTGTTATGCGTGGGATCATCGGAGGTCTTGGTTGGAAGTCAATGTTATGCACGGCAAGAATGCCACCTTGCGATCATGTAGTGGCACACTTTGACCATATCGCTGTTGGTCGTTGTCACCAAGTAAGTATAACTCTACCAAGTAAGTATAAACAAGTAGCGTTCGTCATGGTCATTATCTTGCCAGTCACATCCTGCAACCTCGTCAGTTGTGTCATGTGGCGACGGCGTTTCCTAGTGTCCTGGCGGCCTTCCCTGTGACGTCAGTCGCACCGTAGACTCCCTTAGATGAACGCACTACAAAGCAGATATGTTACATCGTAGTCATGCATGGAACATGACCCCCCAAATTAATGCCATGTGCTGTGGTGACAGAAGCAGGTTAGATGAATTGTGAAAAGCCAAAGTCTTGGCATTGAGTACAGTGCTGAAGCACACTAAAAGATCATGCTGATTACCACCGCAAAGCCCATGAGGGAATATATAATGATAGGACATACTTAAAAGATAGTACATTATGTCAGTTGTAGACTTCAGTCTTTCACAGTTTTTGTCACCTTTCAGTACCTCATCTCAAGGTACAACAAGATGTAACATTACAACCTTTGGTGGTCTCGTATAACGGTCATTGTCAGCAGTGTCATGGCACATTCCAGAAATGTTGAATGACTGCAGTTCTTTTTCAAAATATGTTATTAGTCATGTCTCATCGTCACTTGTTTACTTCTTGCCAGTGTTCCTATTTGTTGATCATTGTCTAGACATAAAATGCCACCAGTATATAATGACACGACAATGCCACAGGTCATGTGTCTGTCGTCGGTACTTTAGGCTTTAAAGTAAGGCAAAATGAGCATTATCAATTTATCCCTATGTTACCATGTATGCTTTCATTGCATAGTTCGCATTCACTTATGTTCCTACAAGACCCTGGGTAACCTGGGAAACTTTCCAGTCTGCGATGACCCTTACGAAACCTGCAGATCTGCAAAGAGTTGATTAATAGCTGAGGCAGATCTGCACAAACAGACTCACTGCAGCTTTCTGGACAGAGCTGCAGTAAGCTGATTCTGTGAATATATAATTAGTTATTGCAGCTCTGAGACAGACCACTGCAGACCACCCACAGCTCTGGGACAGACCTTGCAGACATCTTGCAGCTCTGAGACAGACCTCTCACAGACAACCTGCAGCTTGGGGGAAGGGGGTAGACATCAAAGGTCAAGGAAGCTAACAGGCCGAGCTCATGACAATGAGGTCACAAGTAGTTAGCTAGATTGGATTAAACATGGTTCTACGGCAAATCAGTGTACACCCACTGCAGCCAACAACAATTTGTTGGCTTTGTGTGGTGGCATATGTATAATGCCCTAAGAGGCTCCAAAATGGTGCATGGGGAAATGCAATTTTATTGGGCCATTTTCTTTACTGATAAAGCTGATGCAATGGATTTCATGTTTGTACTTTTATGATTCAGCATACAAAAAATATCCAGTGCATTCAGCCTTTGATAAAATGTACCTTAACTTTTTTATCCAGTGCTTTGATCAAAGTCCATATTCTCTCTGGTACAGTTGGACCTCTACAGAGGAGAAAGAAGCAGTACAAGTGTGGTGAAATCAGCAGACAACACCTTCATACACAAATAAAACAAGTTGAGAGCTATATAAATTTTAAACAAAGTTTGTATTAATAAATAACATATATTTTAAAAAAGTGTTTACAAAATGTATCTTTCTGAGATAACTGAGCCAAGTTGACTTATGAAAATATTGCATTAAGGCCAATTACTTCTAGCAAAATACTGATATGTACTTTAAAAGTAGCTGTAACAACTAGTTTCTGCCCTATTTCTGTTCTTTGTATTAACTACATTTTCTTGTTCTATTGCCAGAAGCAAGTTGAAATGTCTACTATTATCATGTTAACAGTCTATTACCTTCATAGTCAAATTGTACTAGTTGACCGATGCATTGTATGAAGTCTGGATCTATATGTAAATATACAGATCATGCTGATAGGCTGACAAGTGGATATTTCAACAAAATTCAGGGAGCTGAGCAAGAAAGTGCAGTTGACAAACTGAACAACAATAGTAGCAAAGTCATGAAAGGACAATATTACTGTCATTTCAAATATTGCAATACAGAAATATGTTACTACTATTAACTTTTACAGTACAAAATTATTAAATGCAAGTACTACATTATGATTAAAGAATAAAATAATTTTAAAAATATATTTTTCAACTGAGAAGTCCTTCTTTAATGTACCTAAAAGCAATGAATATTTAATGAGGCTGTACTGTGGACAATATGAATGGCAAAATTGAAAGAACAAGTTGGCATAATAAATAGGAAAATGGTACAGTTGGGTAAAATGTTGAAAATGTCAAAAATAATGCAATGTATCTCTTGATTTTGTTTGTTGACATGAATGAATGACAGTAGTTGAAATTCCTCTGGTGAAAAATTTAAATATTGCAAAAATGTAATGTGGTTTGTAACTTAGACTTTATGACAGAAAGATGTGGCAATCCATTAGAATGTACTCAATATTACCATTTCTTCTTTCTTAACATGACCATGTCCTCAAAAATATTAAAATTGAAGTACCAAATTTTGACAGGGGTGTAATTATGGTGTGATCAGAACATCCAATTGCTTTGCAATACACACAATCTGTGGACCTTTTTATCGAACATACCTGGTTATCTTATAATAAAAATTTATCCGATTACTCTTTGTACTAAGCAACTTTGTAACTTTGAAGTCTATATAACATGTTACACTAATTATCCTAACAGTAACCATCTTTACTATTATTATCTTAAAGGGGAAGGTTACCCAGAGATTGTATGTTCAGCAATAAAAAATCTATGAAAAAATGGTGCGACACCTGTCTTTGTTATCAACTTTCACTTACCAATGGCGCGATGGCACCCATTTGAAAACTATAGGTATAGGTAGAAGTGACGTAAGAGCCTAGGACTGCACTGGCACTTATAAGGGTTCCCCGTAGTCTTCAGCCGAGGAAGCCCCACAAGTGTCAGTGCAGTCGTAGGCTCTTACGTCACTTCCACCTATAACTAAAGGTTTTCAAATGAATGCCATCGTGCTATCAGTAATTGAAAATTAATAACAAAACAGATTTCACACCAGTTTGTTATAGATTTCTTATTGCTTAATACATAATCACTGGGTAACCTTCCCTTTAAACGATATCAAAGTAGGTGCATGCCTATCAGTTGCATCGTAACTATAAATCTCACAAAGGTGAGAACTGAATTTCTATGCCTTTCACTAAATGAATCCTATCATGTATGAAAATCACTGAAAAGTAGAAAAATCAGTATAAATTTCATCTATAGAAAATTAGTATATTTTCAGCAACAAGCTACAACGGGATTAAACACATTTGAACACAAACTATATTTAATATCAAAACATCAAAACATGTTTCCCTAAAGGACAATAAAGTCTACTGCAATTATTCTGAGCAAAAATCTAAAGTTTAGTTAATAATTTTCAGTATACTTCATCATCGTCTCTGAATTAAAATTTTTATTGAAAAATTACATGAGGTGCTATACCGCAGGAAAATTTTTGACAAAAATTATTATAGTGAAGTAAGGAAGCATCTATCTCAATATTCATGCATATGTACATGCAAAAAGATTTTTTTTTTTTGAATTGCTGAATGATATGAAATTGGCCATAGCAATTATTGTTCTGAAGCTTTGTTTTTGAATGACTTGATTTCTGAACAATCTGATAATGGAATACACAAAAAAATTGTAAAATCTGTCCTTTGAAAGACCCACGGTAAGATCAAAAGATCACAATATTTAAAATGTGTATCAATTAGAAACTGATCAGTTAAAAATGTTATGTTAAATTCACATATATATATCGAAATCTAACCATGAAAAACTTATTCAAAAACTTTGAAATTTTTGTTACATGTACTTTGTTGACAAATAAAATTCACTTTATATATTAAAAATGCCTTTCCTTAAAGTGAAGTGTACATGGAAAACATGAGAACTCTGATTTATGTTTTATCATTAGATGTTGAGTTTCAGCCAAAATAAACATCATGGTAACAAAGTTCAATTGCTACATGTAAAAATCAGGATTAAGGCTGAGTCTGTGGTATGTGTCCTTCATGATAAGAGCGATAATGAACAATAAAACATGCAAAAGAAATGAATCACCGTACAAACCGAGCCACCACCGGCACTACTTGGAGAGAGTAGTTGTATCAAGTCCGAAAACATTTCTTCCATCATTAAGACATCGAATGGTCGGCAACTGAGACGAGAATAAAACTGTATCATGTCCGATTTATACTATGTTATTCCTGCACTGCATGCAGTAGAGTTGCTATCATAATTACTAATCCATAATGATCGAAATGAACATAGACCACTTCTTGTCGCCATATGTTCTCAACTTCTCAAAGAACAGTGGTTGGTTTGAAATAGTCCCCTACGATGTGGAAAGTGTCGAAGTAGCAAACTCTCTCAGTTGAAAGGAGTAAAAGGCTGAAAAATTCAACATGTCCACGGCCATTACACTGTAAATAACGGACATCCACTGATCGAAGTTTTAACTTACATAAACTCTAAGTGTCTAACGCAGGCAACATCCTTCAAACATTACAGTTGTTCTCCTAAACCTCTTCTGTGTTCCCTTTATCGTCCACTGACAGAGGTAATCGACGATTTCTCCCAAAAACCGTGGCTTAATGGAGTGAATGATATCTGCAGACTCACACATTCAACTGTTCAACACTGGAATTCAAAATGGCAGCCTTGACAAAATTGGCCAATCAAAAGTCTTGTTTTACAACATATGATGTTGTAAGGTCAAAGTTCGAATACATGATGATCTGTTTGACTGTGACCTCCTGGCTGCTGCCATAGCCTTTCAAACATTAGTTTTGCGAGAATGGGAAGTATATTACTTTTACGCCAACTTTTATACACTATAAATCAGTCAGTGTACCTCAATGGCCTTCCGACATGTATGATTATGCAAGTAACGATCATGAGTAGTCAGATTTTAAGCCAATACCCTTCTAAATGTGTGTGCATATAGATTCAACGTAGGACTCACTTTCTGATCGCCACATGACTGAGGGCAATGGCCTTATTTAGTGCACAGTGCTACACGGCAACACAGAAAAACCTTGAACAGGGCCCATGGGCTACATTGCAGCTATTCGGTGGTATGACTTGTAAACCAAACAAAAAAAATTGTAGTTTCTTTTCCAGAAATTCGTCATGGCTTTTTTGAAACTTATCATTTCAAAACAATGTCCAGAGAAATAACCTTCATGCATTGATGTTTTTCAGTACATTTATTTCATATTCCAAGGTAATGTTGCATGGTTTGATAAATTTGCGCATTCCACACACTATTTGACCTATCTAATTTTTTTCAAAAAAATAGTATTTCTCAAATCATTAATCCTTTGACATAAGGATTATGTGGTATTTACAGTACATACCACATATAACTTACCATGTAGATTTGTTTTTATGTATTGAGTGATTATGATATTTGGTATCCTGTTGTTTTCATCATTGAACGACTGTGTTAAATTCTGCTTGAAAATATTCTTTATGACTTGTCGAAGAGAATTTTGCAATATTACAATTAAATTAACCAAAATAAAAATTTAAAACTAAAAAAATCATGTATCATTTTGTACGAACATACTTGGGTTTCTAAGCTTTCTTTCATTGTAATATACTGTACATTATACAGTGCCACTAAGAACAGTAAAAAATCTGGTTAGTACCAAACAAGATATATATTTCACATATATCTACATGTTCAAGGTGCAAATTTCACCATAATCATTGCGATAATCCCATTAGTGTTTACCAAACTAGAACAAACTTGGTGCAGATTAAAAATGATCAACTAGAGTGTTTATCAAATTCGTCACAAAGATAATGCTTATATTCTAAGTTTTGATTTAACTGTGGTCATCAACAATGTTTGTTGGCCAACAGTGATATACATTACAATTTGACATGGCATCCTTCTTTGAGCTGCAAGCAGTCTTCAGAATGATCCATTTATACAAATGTAAACAAAATTCTTAGGGAGAGCTGAATTTGGTCTGCACAGAGCTGACAGTTGTCTGCATTGACTTAGTAGACAGCTCAAATTATCAGTTTTGTCTGCTGCCAACAAACTACAGCTCAAGACAACCAAAACAGATCTGCAGTTGAGCTGCACAGAGCTGTGGCAGACTGAAATCAGAGCTGGAGCAGCTCAATACAGATCTGAAGGTTTGGTAAGGGGAGGGAGCGGGCCCTGGCATTGTGCAGGGGGATGTGGTTCTAGTTATTGAAACATTGTCCGGCTATTAGGCAAAGTGCAGAATGTACCACATGCGTATTGATGTGGTTGCACGGTTGTGCCTGCACCAGGTTGCATAGGCAAGGTGGGCAGATCATTGGTTGATCCTAGTGGCTCCTTATCATGGCTCTAATGTAACTAGTGTTCTCTACAGAGGGCATGATTGTGCAAATCTCCTCTCAATAAATCACCTGAAATGAGCACAAAGGCGAGACGTGCCACCCTCCTACAACCACATCTTGCAACATTGATATATACTGGATAATGATGGTGGATGCAGCATCCTCCAGTTGATTTAACCCATTATAGATGTCCTACTGCTGAGAAACAAACATTTTGCCTTGTCGCCACACTACACTATGTGTTTGAAGTTGAACCCATGCGCATGAAGTGTCAATGACCTGAGTATGCTCTAATATGATTAAACATGCCTGCATCATACATGGATAAGTGCAAGAGACTCTCTTTAATCTGGCATTGAATTCACTGTTAAGGTGCCAAATTGATACTATCATATATGAAACCTTGTAATGCATAGCATCAGTGTGCGTAGCTTAAGATTATCCCCTGCAATCCCGTCTGCCAATATTTGCTTGGATCAGCGGTCTTGTGCTGTTTGCGGCCTTGTCCCCGTCGAATCGTATAGTGCTTGGTGACCATGGTCACAGGTATTGTGGAATGCTGTAACTTCTGGAGTGGATTGATTTTGGTCATTATGGTCACAGGTAAGCCAGTAGTGTGAAGTGCAAAACTTCTGCGTATCCTAGTTGGCCGCAATTTAGTTGTATTATGTGTGGAGCTGTCTGCTATTTAAATTACGCAGATTACCGAATGTACTAGACCTCGAATGCAGGTATCAGTTCAGTCTTGGTATGAATACTGGAGTGGTATTTGGATGGTCTTTGCCTGTAACCCTTACTTCATTTGCTAGCAGGTAATTGCTGCCACTGCACACTAACCTGGAGTGCAGCGGGGAGATTCTTGTCGGCGTCTGACCTTGAGCATGATGACTTAATTCCTGCATAGCTTACATGGGAACTTAGATGCTGAGCTGAGTCTTATCACAGTCATTGAGGTGCATCGACCAGGTGTTCCGTTCAGAGATGGGCGTGAGGGCGACAGCTTACCCGCAGTCAGCAAAATAGAAGACAGTAAGGGCATTTATTTAATAATGTCTGCTAATGAACGGTAAAAGCAGGTCATTGGCGATGCTGCCGCCACTACGTTGCCCACGGGGAAGGGATGCAAAGATGCTCACTAGAAACTGCCATGTTGGGCGCAGCCATGTTCGCCGTGTTGTTGTGAGGTACGCCGCCTACGGTAGAGGATCCAGGAAGTGATGTGCGCCGTCAGTGGCCACAAGTTCCGTCGCCGTTTTGTACGGTCAATGGGTCATGGTCACGTTGATGGATAGCTAACTGGCCATTGTGTACCGCTATGGACGCAGGTTGACAGACTTAACAGGGTTGGCAGTTGTCGGATCGATGTATGATGGTGAGCAGCTTTAAGTCGATGCAGAGGACAGGGCAGCTGTCTTGTTGGGCTGATGGTACCATCCTTTTTCATGACCGATGAGTGGACTGTGCTACTAGTGTAGCAGTACAGTGTGCCGACACGATCCCTCCACAGTGCACCAGAGATCTGGTCAGTCGCCCCGCCTATGATCAGCTGGTGTAGGGTGTCAGTACTTGATGTATAGCAGCAATCAGGATGGACGGCCCACATCTAGCGCCTCTATTGATGGCCTGAGTGTGTGTGTGGCCTAAGCTGCATGTAGATCCCGGTCCTTGGAACAGAGACAGTCAAAGGACGCCGGCTCACTAAGAGACCGTTCAGTTTTTACAGCTAGGGAGGGGGGGCGGCAAAATCTTGTCGCCGGTGATAAAAAAAAATATTGATCCCCTGCTTATTTTGTGAAAAAATGATGAATCCCCCCCCCTTTGTCAGACAAAAAAAATTGATGACCACCGCCCCCCCCCCCCCCTAGCTGAAAAATAACCTAAACCAATATGTCAAATTTACCCGAACGGTTTGGATTTGAACTCCGGTATGTCTTTATACGTGTAGCAGAGATGCCAGTGCTGAAACATCTCAGCCATATCCATGCAAACGTCTGTTAATTAGGACAAGTGTAAGGCAATTTTTAACTTCATTTCCATAGACAACTTATGTCCATCACACTGTTATGCGAATTCCCCTTTTGTCTCAGTGCCACCAGTCAGGGTTGCGAGCATGTAAATGGTATTTCAAAGATGAGATAGGCAATAAACTAGATACAACTGAAATGTGAGTTGGCCGCCAGAGGCAGCCTGCTGCTTATTGTAGAGGGTCGATCGGCAAAAGCCGGGCCTGCCAGTAAAGATGGTACACGGGCCACATGTAGAGTAAACTTGAGTGTATTGGGCCCCCAAAGGCGGCCCGCCGGTAAAGAGGGTCGATCATGGGCATTGCATGATGTAAACCTAATTGGAGTGAGCCGCCAGAGGCATCTGCCAATTAAGAGGGTCATGGTCCTGGAGTAAACTTGATTGTATTTGGCTGCCTAAGGCGGTCCGTCGGTAAAGACGGTCAATGATGACCATGACATAAAGTGAACTTTATTGTAGGCATTATGTTTTTGAAAATGTGGTGACCCCCCTTTCCTACTAGTGAAAAAGCGATGACCCTCCCCCTTTGCGGATTCCAAAATTATGATGACCCCCTGGATTTTGCCCCTCCCCCTCCCAGTCAAAACTGAATGTCCCTAAGATTGTAGCGATGATCGGCAGGCCATATGCGTCCTGGTGGTCTTTGATGTCAGTGTCACATTTGTGATGTGAACGTCAGTGTGGAGTAAGTTGAAATGGCTGCAACGTGGCAATGAGCAGACGGATGTTAGCACTGGTGGCTGATGGGGAATGATCCAATTAGGTACCAGATTGGGTGTCAAGCAAGTATGCATGCCATGCTTATGAGATGGTGATAACGAGTATGAGGTGGATCTTGCTTTCATCAGTGTAGTGTTGACGTGTTACTATAGTACATGGGTGATGTGAGACAACTGCGAACTAGCTTGCACAGATTAGAAGACGTGGTCAAGGTCTCCGTGCCCTTACTCAGCGTTAACCTTGATTATAGCAGAGCTATAATCATCCATTAAGGTGGTTAGAATGGTTAGAGCATCAGTTAAAATCTGAGAAAGTAATGACAATATTTTGAAATTTATATTGATAGAAACTAAGGTCATGAAAAAAGTCACGATGTAAGAAAACATGTAAAACTGCACAGAAAGTTTACAAGAAATATGTTATTTTTGCTTTTGCCGGGGAGTCTGAGTGTACACTCTGTCAGTGCTTAAAGATCGTAACTGTTGTTTTCTCTGTGGGAGATTTCCTCCATGTGTCTTGTATGACCACTACTGAACATGTATTTGCGCGAAGACACTTGGAATACAATAACATAATGACCTCCAAAGAACTACTTCCCAAAAGTCAAAGAATTTTCTAAGAGAGGAAAGCAAACCAATTTTTCTTTACTCCTGTGAAACGGTTGCTGTAATAATGATATTCATTAAAATTTGCAAAGATGATCACGTGACAGGAAATAGAAGTGAATACACAGCATTACGCTGCAGCATAAATATGCTGGTCACGAAATTGTGATTGGATTGCCAAGTTTATTAGGTTTGTCTTGAAAATGTGATAAGTAATTGAGCACTCAAACTGATAGTTTTCATACTTTGCTTGCAAGATTTTCAGCGCTATATGACTTTACCCCGCCATTATTGATTGTTTCCGACCCATTTTGACAATGCACAGAGGGAGCTTGCTTGGCAGCATACCAACGTGTGTGTTTATAAAACTTGCGTCCACCAGAATGCCGTTCGCACGTAATGAGGTCATCTGTCTCCTAATCAGTTCCTGCAACGTTGTATCAAGCCTCCTTTGCTCACATGACGCTAAAACTTTCGTTATCAGGGTTGGGACGAAATTCTAAGTATTGATTATGATGTACAAGGTCCACCGTTTTACTTTAGTCCCGACTTTATTACCTTGATCTTAACATCGCCGGGCTAAACTTCATTTACCGATGTTTGATTTTCTACTGTAACTTATTCATAACAAGCAGGGACGCTCTCTTTTTTCTTACTCAATATAAACTGGGCCCACACGTTTCGATGAGAAAATTCATGTCTCGAGTGTAGAATGCACATCGATGGCGGTGCGGTCAGTGTTGAAACTGATTGTTGATGGGTATCTGTATCGGTACAGCTGCATTCCTTGCGATGTCTACTTATTTTTGCAATTTACCCTTGTGACTAGCATTGGACAAAGCTTTCAAACCTTTTTTGCACTCTCTTTCCATCTCCTTTCGCAGTACGCGTGTTTACGTGTTACATCGCTTCGACGTGACCCTATAAAAGTTAAAATGCACTTAGTCTCACACTGTAAACCACACAAGTCCATTGTTTTTGTGTGCATGAGTGAGGGACGCTACGAATGCGCAATTAGATGGTTCCCTAGCCATTTGCAGAGATAGACACAGCAGACAAGCAAGCCATATGCATTTACATATCAAGCATTGCCATCGACAGAGATCTAAGGCTGCCATATTTAACTCCAAAATCACTTGCTAGGGTGTCTGGAAGGCCAGCTGCAGCAACAGTACGCTCAACCAAAGACAAATAGAAAGACAGGCTAGCAACGTGGTACGCCTTTTGTTTTATGGTAGTCTCAATAAACTATGGCATTTTAATATTAGAATGAGCTTCATAGGTGTTAGCCTTTTAGGAGATTTCGTTCGTGGTTGACAATTGCACGAGATTATGCAAAAAGTAGGATGAGATGGCACAGAGCTGCCTGTCGCCTACCAACCATACTTAACCTGTGTGCTCTCAGGGCAGAAACACTGATTCATGCCAACCAAAACATAACACGGCAGCAGTTTCATAAACACTTCTTCTCACGACGAACTTGTAAAAGACGATTTGACTGATCGTAAACCATGAGTAAAATCTGACAGGATCAGTAAAAGACTTTCAAATTTGGTTCAAACACACTTATTATATATTCATTAAATGCAAGAGGAATTTTTCAAATGGTATATTAACCTCCCTGAAGCTCGTATCTTTCCTGTTTTTTGCCGTATGCCATTTCTACTCAGCATCACACAACCAAAAAACACGAAATTTGCCGAACATACTTCCACTTGAAAATTGGCGAAAATCCGGAAACTACCGAAAGGTGCATGGTAGGCACTCTCCGGAAAAGAGAGTCGAGAGCTACCTGAGGTGAGGCGTGCATGGAGGGGTAACGTAACCGCTTCACACCTTGAACAGTATCCATTACTACTCTCTCTTTCTATTTGTCTCTGGCTCAACCAGGGCCGTTTTGTCGATGACAACGGGGAGAAAACAAGCTGTAAACAACATTTTTTGGCCAATTTGCCTTTTTTTATAGCTTAAAAATTGAAATGTCGTCACTGCGTATTTTTTTTCATGTATTTCGGGGGTTATGTTGGACAAACCGACAGGACATTTTATTTTCTAACAGGGCTATTTCTCGTGCTATCGGCCTTCAAACTTTATTGTCCTTATATTGATGGCTATCCATATCTTTCATATGAGTATTAGAAGAAGAGGAACATCCACGCAAAAACTGTCCAACAGCTGGCCTGAATAATCGCCTTGGAATATATTTTTGTACAAAAAAAGTGAGAAAATGCGTAGGTAGATTCTGTTTTTGAAAATTTTTAAGACATTTATGAATTTTAATTCGTAAATTAAATGGTGTCATATTTCTCAATATTGTGTCATATTTACGACTATTTCTATTTCCAAATGAAGTCGACTATGGGATTACCGAATCCTTAAATTTTTAAGTCTGTGTCTTTTTTTTACTGGAAAGAAATAAAATTGAATAACAGGAAAGTCTTCGATCGAAAATAACCTTTCCAACCACCTGACGACGTTGAATCTACAATATGCGCTGTTATATTAGGTTTCAAGGGGTCGTACATGTTTAATTCGACATTGAAATTATGATGAAATCTGCGATTTCATTTCCGGTTGGGACAAGTTTTGCCATTTTTTGTCAAAAATGTGATTCTCAAAATACTCATCTGATAGCTTTTGTTGACATAGGATGATCTTAATGTGATATATGTGCCAGTTATGATGGAATTTTCAATTGTGTATGTTTACAACTATTTTTGCCACTTTTTTCTGGCCATTGAAATGAGCGACCAAAGATTTCCACTTTTTACTTTCAAACTTCGCATTGGAAAGATAATTTGCATATTATCAACAATGTTATTGTAAACTTGTGTAAACGGGTGTACCTCAAGGTTGTCTGTGGACCGATTTTATTCTCACTTTACATTAACGATCTCCCCACATGGCTACATTCCACAACACCAATTTATGGTTTTGCTGATGACATAACATCCTAAAAGCGTCCACAATTTCTGATATTGACAACCTTCACGATGATCTGGAACATGAAATTCATCATTTAACTACTTGGTTCCATTCCAATTCTCTGAAACCCAACATTTCGAAATATCAATACATGCTCTTCGGTACTAGGCAACAACTCAAGAAAATACCAAATCACATAAAAGTTCTTTCCAATCAATGTACTACAATCAAAGCATCTCCTTCTGCTACCTGTTTAGGTTTAAGACTTGACCAAGAACTCAGCTGGTCCAACCATGTTGCCTACCTCCGTTGAGCATGTGGCTATCGTCTGACGAAATTGGCCCGTGTCAGACGATGTATTCCTGAAAAGGTTCGCAAAAATGTTATCTCGGCTACAGTTTTCTCCTTAGACTACTGTGACACTGTCTTTTCCAACTGTAATATTACTCTCAAAAGCAATCTACAACGCATAATTAATTTTGCAGTTCGCATTCAGTGTGGACTCAAAAAGTCAGACCATGTTACATCTTACAGAAATTCACTCAACTGGCCAACTATCCAGGAAAGACACGACCAACACTTAAACATTCTAGTTCACAAATGTATCAACAAAATAGTTCCTGTCTACTTGTCTGACCTTCTCACAAAAAATCAACAATTCACCAGTATAACACCAGAAGTAAATATCATGTTTCTAAAGCCCACAGTCGCTCATTCAAATATCGTTCATCCATCATTGCCAATACTATAATTTAAACTACTTTTCTGTGCCTGTCTATTCTTTTCAGAGCAATTTCTTGGCCGATTCGCATGTCAACTTCCTGCTTGTTTTAATTGAATACACGGTGCTCACTAACTTATTATGCTTATCTTTTGATGTGTAGTTTTTTAACTTTAACTACTGGTTTTTTTATTGAGTTTTTATTTATTTATTTTTATTCTGTATATGTCCATGTATTTTATTCAATGCATGAAAATCCATTTATGGATGCATTGACTTGAAGTAATAAAATTACAATAAATTACAAAAATTACTTGTTAACATCAAATGAAAGACTATTTTGGATTAATTGATTGAGCTTTGATGAACATTATGAAGACAGAGCATCTGCATCACAAAAGGCACTTTTCAAGTTCACCATCCGGGGATCGCATTGTTCTAGTCTTTAAGAGGATTATGAAGGTGTGATAGCCTTTTGTTTTCCATTGAAGTGGTAATAATGCGGGTACATTTTCTGATAAGACAATCTGTTGCCAACACAGGCCTTTTAGTTTGTTTTGCCATCCTATCGGCAATTATATATACGATGCATTATCCGAGTCAGAGCCAAGTCTCCAGTCTTTACATTGCTTGTATGAATCTTTTACCTGACTATCATATGCAAATCTTCATCCATAGCTCATAGAACATTTAAATAACATATCACATCACCTTTGTGCTTGTCCTGCACTGCTATGTACAGTGCGCTGAACTGTTTTCTGATATGTTACTGATAATATCAGCATTCACATAATTTCACACAAACTAAGGGATGAGATTTTTCATTAGGATTTGGGTTAGTTTAAAGGTGGTTAAATATTTCTGAGTATTACTTCAAATGTATTGTCTGCTTTTAGCAAAATCTGGTGTTTGAACAAAAACACATACAATCCAATAAAACACGGCCATATTATTTTTACATCATACAATATAGCAATGTATCCAGAACAATATCTCAAGTGCAGATTATGAACTAGTAGACAGCAACTGTAAGCATTTAGAATATTGACTGAATATATTCATTTTGATAATGGGAAGTGTTTTAATTTTGTTTTGAAATGCTCTGTCAGTCACACTGTATTGATATTGTGAATAAATCTGCCATTTGTGCTATGCAAGGAAACACTTCCTTTTCTATGGCATTCTTAAATGTTGAAAATAGAGAAAAACTGATTTTAGGTCTTATATCATCAAGAAGCACTGCAGCCCAAAAGCCCCTCATTTAGTCCAATAAAAAGCGTCCCAACTGTTCGCCACACATGTGCAAAGTATTCGCCAGAGGGTCAAAGCCATCTTCCACGTCATGTTAAAAGATTCGCCAATTTTCTCGCTGTAAAGGTAAATATTAGTGAACAAGTTGAAGATTCAATTTCCCTTACATGTTGCCCTTTCAATTATAGTATTTTGGCAAGAATTTCAAGGAGGACTTCCAAAAGTACCCAAGCCACTGCGGGCCAAAAGGATGCCTATTTGGGCAGTATTCCGCGAAGCATATTTCCTACCTGAGAGCGCTTCAGTCGGTTGCTATTGACGACAGTGAACATTGTATCAATTTATTTTCAATAGTATATCGATCGACATCTGCTCGCGTGCCGCTCGTGTAATCAGGTCATCTCATGAATATTTCCACATTTACCCATATATATATTGACGTACAAGCCATACTATAAACGTATATGTTGGTTTCTTGTACTCAAATTAAATCGACGACACTTTTTTCAGTTTTGATTGATTTGATTGATATTTGGCATTGGTGTTTGTATAGTTGAACTGCCTTCAGAAATATTCAAAATTTGGTGATACATGCCTTTTATTATTTTTAAACAATATTTTTATTCATTTTTATTTTATATTTCCTTGATTTTGACTCACTTTCGCTAAAGATACCGTCTGCGCATGCGCACAACTGTAGGACAAAATCTGAGTTGAAGAATCGAAACGGACGCCATCTTGTTTCTGGGTCTGGTCACATTTTTTACGTTGTTAACGTTTTACTGTGTATTTCAATATGTTTCACAGTTATGAGGTTGACAGTGATGCACTTTTGCGGCTGTCGTGTATTTTTTGGTACGAAAGGCGCCTTTGATCGACTGAAGAATGATGGCCTCCGTAGGCGATAATCACCGGTACCGGCAGGCAAGGCATATCAGTTCTACTGAGGAAGTAAATTCACTGGCCCGTATAGGTCAGGGGCTCACTTAGGGGAGAACCACTTGACATATACATAGCGACAAATACATGTGTAATCAATGCCAACAATCCGTTTAAGTAATTTGGTTTAGATTAGCCATTGTTCATTATATTACAATAGTTTGTGGCTAAATTTTCTCCCCTTCTGTATTAGATAAGTTCACCGTTTCCTGTTTTAGATAGTGTTGATCCTATTGAATCCCATTTCTTATTCTTAATTCACTTTCACACATATCAAAGCTAGGGCTGTTGATACTTAGATTCCACACTTGAACTTATGCCGGAGCAGTAACCATCCAGTTCAAATAACTTTCATTTATGTCCAAACAATTTGACTTTTTGCCAAATTTCACATTTATGGCAAATAATAAACAGTAAGGAGGTACAAAGGACATCGGTGCCCCCGTGCCCCAAGTTTTTCTTTTACAATTCTTTACCTGAAATAATTCTATACTCAAAATAATTATGGTCTCTTTATACCTCCTTACAGTCCACGTAACTTTTTACATTTCAATGTTAAAATAACACAAGCCGCACATTGTTTTCTCTCACAGTTTCATGATAATATGCTCTTCAGCTGCCAGAATTACATTGAGTGAATAAAACAAAACAAAGAACTCCTTCGATTCTTTGTGTCAGGCTTCTCAACAAATATAAACACTGTATCTTTGTTACACTACATTAATAAGATTATGTAATTTTCAATAAACAGAACCATTTTTAGCTCACATTTGGTTATACCAATGTGAGTTTATCGTATAAGCTGAAGTCAATGGCGTCTGTATGTATGTGTGTATGTATGTACAGTATGTCCGTCAACATCAAAAACATGCAACCTGCTGCAAGTTTCAGCTTGGTATTTGGTGTATTGATGCATCCTGGGCTATAGATGGGATTTTGTTCAAATGAAGTCTGCATTGCCAAAATTATGCAAATGAGCTTACAAAATGTGAAAATGGTCAAGAATTAATAACTCAAGAACTGCTCTTTTGATTGCTCTGAAAATTTGTGTGTAGTACCTTAGGTGAACCTTATACAGTTTTACAAATATTGTGAAGATATCATTAATTTTGTATTTTCGCTGAATTTTTTGGTGATTTTTCTCATTTTCAGTAAAAATTCTTCTTCTCTGAAACCGCCAGCCCAATGGCTCTCAAATTTGGGTTGGATCTTTGCGAGGGTGTTACTCTTCTAATTTGTTGAAATTATGACAAAATTGGGAAAATACTATTTTGGAGTGATTTTGTCATTATTGGTCAAAAAATCTTAAAAAGTATTTTCTTTTTAAAACCCCTGGACAGACAGTTTTATATGTGGTATACAGACGTACAGAGATGACAATAGTTAGATATGTGTAAATTGTCCTGAAATATACAAATTTGTATTTTTAAGACAATATTGTCATTTTTGGTCAAGAAAACTTGTTCTCAAAATTACTTGTTTGATAGCTTTGTAATTTGGTATAAAGTCCCGGGGGATGTTATTAGACAAATTTCTGCTCAAAGTGTTGGGAACACCCAAAATTTGTATATTTTAGGTAATTTTTTCAGTTTGTGACCTTAAATGACCTACACCAACCCAGGATATGTTGTGAGACAGTTTTGAAGGCTGTGAACATAATTTTGTCATATTTGGTATCAATTTGTAGGAAATTTTGATCCAGAAAACAAAGCTGAGGTAATTTTTTTCATTGCGGACCAATTTTTGCAACTTTTCTATGTAAGACATACAAGAACTGATGACAAATTTGGATCCAGGATAATTCCAGATGTCGTAATCACCGCCCACAGTGGGAGGCATTTCACTATCTGTAACTAACTTAAGTGCTGTTTACATTAGAATGATAACACTCATCCAATTAAGTAAAACTCCCCAAGGTTTTAAATACATTTCCTGTCATCTGGCGTTATGTAATACCAAGGGATGGAACATTTGATATTCAGGAGGGGCTAGGGTCTAGAAGATTGATGAGGTAGCATTACTTTTTTACCAGATCCGTTGTACATTTTTTACCCGCTCCCACCTTTTCTTTTATCAAGCCTTCTCTGTCTATTTTTTGTTGTTGACATTTGCTTATGTATTTAGGATCTGCTTATCTCATTGCTATAGAAGTTGATATGCATGTTCCTAAAGATGAACTCCAGTACCTAAGTTGGAGACCTTATTTGCTTTTGACATTCTTGTTTTTCCTGGTTTAAATATTTCTCAAATGGACACATTTCAAACCAAATGTGAGCACACTGTCCTTGACGGTATTTTTTTAATTACGCATGACATTCATATTCAGGAAATACGTACATCTCGTGAATAATCAACATACATACTCAAATGATAGCATCTGCCGTGTGGATGAGCATCTGCTGTGTGGTGCTACAGAACACTCAGGGATGCGGAAAAAATACCTGTTGAAATATTGTGTGATTGTTAATTATATATGACACGTTGTTGTCATAAAATGAAAATTGGCCGAATATCCTGATGTTATTAATGTTATAATTGGTAGAACTTTTACAACCTTGTTACTCAGCTTGCTTGTCCGTATTCCCCTTTCTTTCACAGGATGGAAAGACAGCACTGATGTTGGCTCTTGATAATGGTCACACTGAGGTGGCAAAGCTGTTGGTAGATGCAAGTACACAAGTAAAGTAAACGAAATCAAAGTAGGTGAACATTCATCCGTACATACTTAAGACAGTTTAATTTCAGTTGCTAGAAAAAAGTTGCTAGAATCCTAATGACTTCAACTCAATTAAAGTGATCTAGCTGTTAACCATTAGTACATATATTTATTAATAATATCAGATTGGCAAATGCTATATCTTTTATGTGTTCAATGACTTAACTCTCCTTAAAATTGTTGGAAGATGTTTGCACAGAAGGATATTACAATTGCTAGCCAATTCCATTGACTTGCATGAAGAAATGCATTTAAATGTCATCGAAATATGTAATTTTCTTGAAAGGTTGATTAAAATATTGAAGTATCATGGGCTATTTTGAAAAAAAAATTTCAAATAGTGATGCCACTTTGATATCTTTTGTAGTAAACGGTAAAATTCTGCTAACTCAAAAGAATAAGGAAAAAATGCCCACTGAGTAGTATTTCTTTAAAAATAGCATTTGTTTAATCATTGCTTGTCCATCAACATATCTAGTACTCAATATATTATAACTAGAAAAAAACTTTCTTTATGAACCAATACTACCAAGTAATGACAGTGTTTCCGTACTAATCCTTGAAGGCTGGATGAGCTTGCTGTATGAAGTTTAAGGCTGTAGTATATCTTGTAACTGTACACAATAATATATGCAATTATAGTAGAAATCAAAATATTCTTATATGTACAGTCATTACTATAATGGTTCAATAACTTATATATATTATTTATTTCACTTTTACAGAAATTCCCTGGACGCAATAAAATTGAACCTACTAGTAAACAAACTTGGTCTCTGCCTACCTCAATAAGTTAGCAGAGGGATTCAATCACAACAGGGACAGACTAATGTAAGATACAAAGATGTGGATGATACTAATTCAAGATAGTTTAAAACGTCAATAAAATGTTTAATGTTTATTGATAATGGGAAACATTGAATATTTGCGTAACTTTTGGTAACTTTGCTTTTTAACATGTGAAAAGTAAATGTATTTTAACGTTTTAAGTATTTTGTAGAACTATTTGTACATATTAATAATAACTGTACTTGATGGATGCAGAGATAGACATTACTTTCAACATTGTTTAGGCTTTGTGATGATGATTGTCTTAGTCCATGATGCAAATATAATGCATTGTGAAACAATTACAAATTAAATCACGACAGTTTACGTACAATTGCTTTTGTTGTAATTTTTTGCAGAAGATTGTTTTTCTCCAGAACCATGATAAATCACCATTTGTTTGGAAATGGACAAATCATTTTCACCCTACAAGAAGTGATTTCAGAATGTACTCATTTTAACTTATCGAAAGTGTCATATAGTTCTGAACGTGATATCATGTGCTTCATCATAAATCACTTACAATGATGAATTTTTGTGCTGTTAAAGTAACAGTTTTTCCCCATTACATATGAGACGTATGGCAGTACTCTGTTTTCCTTCAATATATAATTGTAGTTAACGAACCTTGAGAAAATTGATATTAGGACACATGCATGATTATCAGTAGCAGTGTTGCCATTTTAGCATTTCTATTTCAATCTTCCGACATACAGAGGCACCATGTAATACAGAAAACAATATCAACAAAGTTCGATGATAATTCAGTGTAGTGTTATTTATAAAGCACCCCTTAAGATATGAATCCCAGGAATATAGCAATTAACCTTGTAAAAATAAATGATATCAATGAGTATGTATGCAGAAAGATGCTTTTATATCATACGCACGTAGTGTGTAGCATTTTAGCATTTCTATTTCAATCTTTCTTCATGTTTGGGTGTTATTCAGTAGACCATATTCAAACTAGTCACAATGGTAATCATTACATTATTATTATGATTGTAAATAGTATAAAATCAAGCTATTCTTGTCCAGTATCTATGTTTGGAGGATTGTCAGTGATATTTCCATTTTTAAATGCAATTTCATCCCTGAGCTAGATTAATTAGAAGATGAATGACAAATAAAGAGAACACTACATACACGATATACCTAACCTTATGTAACAGTCACATTATTGGTATTATATAATAAAGGGCCAAATATTTAGATATACGTAAGTTTTTATATTAGTTTCAAAACATATATACAATATAAATGTGTCCCTAGTGATGACAATAGTGTAAGAGTTTTTAAGAGTATCGGCTTAATGCTGATTAATAAGCTTGTTTACATCTTTACCATTTGAATATAGATTATGTCAATATATGAGTGATTCATTATTTCACTCTCTCCTCATTTTGGATGAAGAACAAAGGTTTGATTGAAATTTTTTATTGTTGTTTCTCTATCCCTTATCTATGGTAGCATTGAAGGCAGCTGTAACTGTGCAATTGTTGTCATACACAATTTCTTTACATGATATCGGAAAACAAGCTTAATAAAAGTGGTATCTGGTGTTAGTAGCCACAAATGAGTCAAGTATTACTCTTTTCTTTTAACGTCTTTTTTCTGTAGAATTTACTGTGTTTATTGGATGTAGTATATATCAAAGGAGTGTGTCATATTGTAAATGCAGATGTTTTAGTTGATTGCAAATAGATGATTTCTCATTTAATCTTTGAATTATTGTTACAGTAGTAGACCATTATGATGTGACATTATCAGAATCGTATCAGAAACTACTGTGTGTGTGTGTGAACCTCTGATATATAATTCACTTGTCAAAGTTTTAGAACAACCAAGGCCAAAGGCTCATGCCTTAGGCTGTAATCTCTTTTTCCAGGATAGCATTGACGTATTTTTACAGCTGATTTTGTATATCATAGAATATATAAGTCTTGTGTTCAAGAATACAATGTGTACATGTGAAATGTATTCAAAATGTATTACTTTTCATGAACATTAGACGTTCATTTTTAAGAGCAGAATATGCTTTAATATCCTTTGTAGTGTGCTGTTTAGAATCACTAAATAATTTGGAACACATTACTACTGAACATATATTTGCTGAATGTTAATACAAAACAATTGTCACGATGCTTTTTTTAATACGTTCTTATAAAATCACATGACTGAATACTAAACTGATGAAATTTTAAGTGGAATCTGTGTTTTATCACAGATGTGTTTTGTGATTACACCTAGCTATCTGCCTTCCTTACATCTTCACTGTCGTCACCTAGCCAATCGGCTCTTCTACCCATGACTGTTATCAATCCCCCTTCCCAGCCATTCAGCCACGTTTGCACACGACACTACATAATCAAGCCTTTGTCTCATCGCTCCCATTCATTCATTCATTCATTCATTTAGCCGCTGGGTTCATGCCATACCAGCTGCCTTATTTCACCGCATCAACAGACTCACACGTTTACACGTCTTGTAATGTTTCATGTCTGCGTTTTGCCATCTGGACTCACTGGGTGCACACTCAAACACTTTTTAACGGCTGCCTATTCGTCATTGCAAGTCAGCCTCATTCCATTGCATTATGACTCACACGTTACATGTCTCGTCGTGTTTCACTTCTGTGTTCTGTCACCTAACGTTCCTACATGTATGTTGTTTCCACCCGGGCTCGCACAGTTTACCTGTCCCCCAGGACCCCCTCCCCCCAAGCCGTATCATCACCGCGGTGATCCCTTGGGCGCGAGAACCTTGTCTTTGTTCCATGTTTCCACCCGGGCTCGCACAGTTTACCTGTCCCCCGGGACCCCCTCCCCCCAAGCCGTATCACCACCGCGGTGATCCCTTGGGTGCGAGAACCTTGTCTTGTTCAATCCACGTTTCCACCTGGGCTCATACAGTCTACCCTGTCCCCCAGGACCCCTCCCCTAAGCCGTATCATCACCACGGTGATCCCTTGGGCGCGAGAACCTCGTCTTCGTTCCATGTTTCCACCCGGGCTCGCACAGTTTACCTGTCCCCCAGGACCCCCTCCCCCAGGCCGTATCATCACCATGGTGATCCTTTGGGTGCGAGAACCTCGTCTTCGTTCCATGTTTCCACCCGGGCTCGCACAGTTTACCTGTCCCCCGGGACCCCCTCCCCCCAAGCCATATCACCACCGCGGTGATCCCTTGGGTGCGAGAACCTCGTCTCCGTTTCATCATGTTTCCACCTGGGCTCGCACAGTTTACCTGTCCCCAGGACCCCCTCCCCCAGGCCGTATCACCACCGCGGTGTTCCCCTGGGTGCAAGAACCCCTTTACTAACATCATTCTCAATTTCTTCCCTCCTTTTGCGGGTCACTTCAGTCAAACTTCCTTCGTTAGGGCTTTGGATTCCATCCTGACCCCCATTTCTCGGAATTCCACTCCTTTCCCACATTGCGGCCTCTCAGGATGGATTCATCATCAAGGTCATTAAGACCTCGACCCAAGGTCACCAATGACCGTTGCTCGGTTGCTTGACTGAAGGGGCCCTCTCCCATATATTTTGCTCATATTTTATTGTAGGTTAGTTTGCTACTTCTATTTTGACTGTTTTGTATAGTAAGTTTTGATAGTATTTAGTTTGAGATCTGCGAGGGCACTAATTCATGCCCTTTGCTACTTTATATTTGCCGTTTCATCTTGTGCTTTATTCTATACTTTGTTGGCGTTTACATTCTCCTTTTTGCAATAAACCCTCCTGTCTTTCCTCAATTTAGGGGTGTGTGTTCACAAAGTGGAATCTGTGTTTTATCACAGATGTGTTTTGTGATTACACCTAGCTATCTGCCTTCCTTACATCTTCACTGTCGTCTCCTTAGCCAATCGGCTCTTCTAACCATGACAGTTATCGATTCTCCTTCCCAGCCAATCAGCCACGTTGCACACGACACTACATAATCAAGCCTTTGTCTCATCGCTCCCATTCATTCATTCATTCATTCATTCATTCATTCATTCATTCAGCCGCTGGGTTCATGCCATACCAGCTCAGCCTATCCCACCACCATCCCCTGTCTCCTCCTCTCTTTTTCCCTTTCTTTAATGGTGTCCGGGCTTTGGATTCCATCCTGACCCCCATTTCTCGGGAATTCCACTCCTTTCCCACATTGCGGCCTCTCAGGATGGATTCATCATCAAGGTCATTCAGACCTTGACCCCAAGGTCACCAATGACCGTTGCTCGGTTGCTTGACTGAAGGGTCCCTCTCCCATATATTTTGCTCATATTTTATTGTACGTTAGTTTGCTACTTCTATTTTGACTGTTTGTATAGTAAGTTTTGATAGTACTTAGTTTGAGATCTGCGAGGGCACTAGTTCTATGCCCTTTGCTGCTTTATATTTGCCATTTCATCTTGTGCTTTATTCTACACTTTGTTGGCGTTTACATTCTCCTTTTTGCAATAAGCCCTCCTGTCTTTCCTCAACTTAGCGGTGGTGTGTTCACAAACATTCAATGTATGACCCCCCCCGGTTTATCATCTTATATTAGGTATTTGGTGTACTTTTTTAATACAGAACCCATTTCAATTAGTTGTTTGAAATAACACGATACGAATGTTGTAGATATCACAAAAATACACATTGCAACTATTACTACTACTACTACTACTACTACTACTACTACTACTACTACTACTATTACTACTAAATCAAAATGCTTTGTAACAACTATAGCTTGTGTTAAGTTACTTTGAAGAGAAACTTTCATGTATTCAACAACTGTCATATAATAACACTTATTATTGCTTTGCTATGTATTCTATAATGTTGACTGACTTGTAGACACAGGCTTTTAGTGATGCAACATATGTGACATTAGATTTCTTGATGTTTTAAGGTCGTTTTAAATGAATTGATCTTGTTTTTTTCAATTACTTGATTAGAAATCCATTCTTTGATCCACATAGTATCGTGATTTTGATGCTAAGGTAAAATATGTAAAAGCAATATATGTAAACAGACAAGAATGCATGATTAAAGACATTTTATGATGAATTTATTTGAATAGATAAGAGCTGACATATTACATCATCGGGGACCTGTAACTGGCTGTAGAAGACTTTAGAGTAGTGTTTACTGTTTGAGATAAAAGAATACTTTAGAATAAGTGAAATATCCCAAACTCAGTCTGATTAGTACACTCTCATGTCAAACCTTTGAGTGTGGCAAACGTTTCACAAAAAATATATTCTTAAACAAGGTAATTTGACGACTGTGTGGTATTAATGAGTATAGCGATATTATTGACATTTGGAAGAACATCTTAACAATTATTGTTGCCAAGTGACTTTTCAATGGATTTGATGAATTTATCGACGTGCTAAGCAGATGAAATTATTTGAACATTTCAGTTGTTCATTACACTTGATGGGATCATCATGCAATTTTCCACTCTTTGCTGTTTCTTCTCAACTGTCTAATTTCAACATTTATTGAAATTAAAGTTTTAAACTATGCAGAAATGTATTTATGACTATTCGTAAATGCACAAATCAGTGACAATTATTGGAAATATCACTTTGCTGAGTGATGCTTCTTGTTTCAAACCAACTACAGTAGGTTTTTTTATTAGATTGTCTGTAAGGGAATTTTTATGGTGTATTTTTGACAGATGATTCAATAAAAATTTCCGTGGTGAAGGGATAAAATCTTTTGCTGGATATCTTCAATTCACTCATGTACACATGTATGGTGTTATAGGCTGTGAGAAACCTTGTAACATAGTGTAAATGACACTTGACTCAAACTTGGTTCGATTTGGCAGGCGAGTATACGTAACTAAGTGTACTCCTAGCATCTGCAGACAGTATAGTTTAAGTATTTATCAAATTATCAGGAAAACTTGGCTGACTACACATAACCAAATAATACAGATACTATTCATCTTTTCTTTCCATATATTCATAACTATTTTCTAACTCTTCCAAAAGATTATTAATTGTCTTCTGCTTCAGCACATTCACTTCATTTAGTTGCTGCAGCTTCTCAACTTCATTTTATTTTGTTGTTGGTCTGCTTTGCAAATCTACGGTAACAAGGAAATATATTTGGTTCACAGAAAGTTTCAATGCAACCTAAAGGAACGATAACTGGAGTCATTTCTCTAATTGTGATCGGGTGACTATGGACTTTACCAGCATATTGTTTTGTGAGCATTGATAGAGAAGACATCATTGTGGTTGAAAATATGAAATTATTATTTCTAATTTTTTTTTAATATCTGGGATAATATATAGGAAAATCGAACATCACATGTCTTGGTATTGATTTAGCACTGAATGAAAACCCTCTGATAAGTGTTTCACTACAAAATAAACATGTTCAAAATGTTTAAGACTTAGTTGAGTAAAAACTATAGCCTTTCACCTTGTAGATTTTTTGGTTAATATATATTTCAAATAAGGCTTTTTAGAGAATGTATGATGTGATGTTGTACCCTTATGACTGATTTATTTTTGAAGTCAACACATTAATGTAGGGCTCTAACATGACACTTTTGTATCAGCACAAACTTAAATCAAAACTGATAAGTCATCCACTTGATAAACATTAATTGTCCCTAACAGAGTAATAAGAACTGCAAGGATGACTATCTGGTTTGAACACCACTTTACGTTCTTGTAAAGAATGACTAAACCGATTAAAACTGTAATACCAGTATTAGAGACACTAGGAATGAAGTGTTATCTGGAGGAAATATCAAGTGGCTTCAATAATCCTCTTACTGCAAGTGACGCTAGTGCTTTTAGGCAAAAATTGCGTAGACCTATCGTATCGTTGAAACCAAGGTAACCAATATAAGTGATATACAGAGTTCTGTTGTTGTTTCATATGTCCCCAAATTTTGTCGATAGCCGTCGAAAGAAATAGCTGATCGCAACACGGCCTGATTGCATATAGATTCTATATTGTGACCGTTTCATCAGTTGTGAGGTCACTGATTGGCTAAGGGAATCTTTATATTATTAATATGCCAAAGTATTTGATGCAGAGTTCACTTTATCACCGTATTTTCATCTCGACTAAGACGACAAAAACAGACACAAACAAACACGTCTCAGGACAGAAATCTTAAATATTTTTTCATAGATGTGAACAAAATTGGCATTTAGAGAAACGAGATCATGTGTAATAAAAATTCGAATGACTGAAACTTCAAAAATGTGCGCGAAATTGAGTCACAAACTAATCGGATGCAGAGTCCGAATAGGGTATGGCTAAACTGCATGCAGTGGTTGAAAGACGTGCGGTGCACGGACACCATCTGGCGAATAAAGACGCAGTGAAGAGTTGTTTTTAGTGGTCGCAATACTGAATGTGAAGACTCCTCCGGTGATTTGAGTATTGGAGAATAGCCTTAGCAACTGGTTTTTAACTTGCTGGCTACACCATGCACCATTGCGAGGATTGCGAAGTATTGATCGCGATCGCCGCGTTGTTTTCAGGAGCCGATCAATCGTTGTCGCGTTGCTGGTCATGCACTGATGACGACAGACATTGTTGTCTGTGCCATGGCCGACACTGGTACTACATAATCGCTAGGCGATGTGTTCGGTCGTGGTACAGTCACTCTATTACTGAATGCACGGCAATAATGCATACACATAGTATGCAGGACAATAAAAAACATTTCAATCGGGGCAGCTTTTTCAATTTTTTTCAAGAGACAGGTCATTGTACGACACAGCCTTATAGTAGTCATGCTTTTAGCTGAAGAAATACTACGATAACCTTTTTAGCTCACTTGTTCACACACAGTCATGTCTCATTTATGTCGGTCTGTCTGACTTTGTGTAAATGAGTATATCTATTGATATAACAGAACGTCTTATCAAGTCTAACATCAATATGGTGAACGGGTGTATGTACTAACCAAGTATGAGGAACTAGAAATATTTTACTCTGACGGAGCATATTCAGCCCATATATCTTATGTTAAAATGATAAGTCTAGAGCAATTACAGACAGCTGTGCCGATTTCCTTTTGGATATCCTATTGCAATGTGCAATGTATTGTAATGTTGGCAAGAGTCTAAAAGGCAAAAAAAAATAAATAATCAATAGACACTCAACATCTGAAAGGTTCAGTTCTACAATTACAATAATATGTTTACAGTCATAAAGGAACTCCAACAGTGAAAAAGTTAAACTTAGCATAGCGCAGCGCCTCCTGTGAAGTTATACAATGACAAGCAGACCAAAGTTTATGTTCACATGACAGTCAGAAAGTTCCACTAAGTAAAATCCTAACCATGAGTTCAGAATGAGTCTGAACGATTCACTGATGAACACTGGTAACAGGTAGAACAATGTTATTAGAAAGTAGTACCGCTACAACATCGAATCATAATAAGACAACACTTCAAGAAAGTTGTCAAGGAAACAGCAATTTCTGGAATTTCTAAATTAATTCATCAAATATGCAAATTAGCAATCAATTGAAACTATACTGACAAAATGCCTTTGTGTACTATCAGAGCTCTATGTGACCAACACATGCACAGAGTTTCATCACATAAGGCGCAGTCTCTTAAGAACCAGTGCTCTTTCTCAAAAAATCATTTATTATGCAAATTAGCACGTTATATATGCCTCACCCATAGCAATGGACATACATATGCATACTATAGTTTGTCATCCTTCTACCAAGTTGGAAAGGAATTTGCCCACGCATTCTGAGATAACTGCGTGGGCGGACAGGCTGACTCACAGACGGACGTATGGACGGACGCAGCCAAAACCATAAGTGCCCTGGACTTCGTCTGCGTGGACTAAAATGGACAAACAGTGGTCCACGAAACAATGTCACACTTTGTTTTATTGTAGTCTTTTTGTATATATATCACAGGCTCCAAAAGCCACCGTTGGATTCATTAGAAGAGATTCTGAGTAAAATACAGTGTATGTCCCTCGTGAATATGTTATTTACTACTGCTGGCCTATTCATTTAAGTAGCGCAAATTAACATTTAAATTTATGTTAGCTCAGTGTATTCTTTTTGACAACACTGTAATGAAACAGTCTTAATGTGGATACACTTCGTATAATTTCTAGGACTCACAAGTGGTTTCACTTTTTAGTAAAATGTGTTAATGTTAGCTCTGTACATACATGAGAAAGTCTGTATCTGAGTCTCCGGGATATTTATCCCATGTGGGCATTTACGATGACTCGACCTACGTATATTTATCCTTGTTCTCATTAGTACGTTCACTATTTGGATGTTAAAGTGTGTAACTTGAATAAGTTGTTCTTTAATTTTGCCCTGATTCGTTCGTTTTCCTCACGGTGTAAGACACGAAAATCTTCCAGGGCCACAAAGCCACACCTAATTCCCCAGAAACAAAGAAAACAGCTGTCTACTAGCTACCCATTTTTTCATCATAAAAATGACACAACACCATACCTTAGTCTACATTTTAACATCTGGCGCTACCGAATTGGAACCAGCGGCAATCGAATCTTTGGTTTTACTGCCCTCTAGGATAATAACTTTTTATAAGTAGTAGAAAGCGGTACTTAATTCACTGTTCAAATAGAAATGTTAGCCGTTTCCATGAGTACTGTGTATAAGTAATCGATGAGTATACAATCTAAAAGTGCATCGAAAAAGTTCTTATTTGAAACGAATAATCCACTTCACGTAAGATGTCAATGTCTCATGATTTGTACCAGACGTATCCAAGGCTGTAATATAATCACAGCAGGCATGTTGCTATTATTGGTACGTGCAACAATCATTTGAAACAGGACTGCTGAAGATAATTCAGTATATTTTCCTTTTATCGCAGCTTCTTTCCTGAAATCAATAGACTTCTTACAAGCGTGTGCTTAACATAACGCGCAGTACTGTACCTCCAGCTCCTTATCCATTTTTTCTCATTTGTTCGATGAATGCAATTTATATAATTTTCTAGTTTACACTCACAGATAGAAAAATTTGATCAGGAGTCGAAAGTTATTCATTCGCAAAATCATATAACACTGGTTGATGTTATTATAGATTTACCGTACTTATATTTCCTTTGTTACCACACACAGACATAAATCATGCACGTTATCTCAGCTCTGATGCTCATGGTTTCCAATGCTGAGACATTCATTGTAGACGCTAAAGATGCAATAGTTCCCAAAAATTGGAGGAATTTGAAAGGCAAGGCGAATGGACAATTCCCGTCAACGGGCAAGATTGTTTTAAACTTGACAAGGTTGTTCGTTTTTAAGTTTTTCTTCAATTTATTTTTTCAGAGTTCCTTGGCAAAATGCCTTTTTGTACTTTATTTTCCCCTACGCTAGTTAGCGATATGTACAAAATAGATTTTAAGGTTAAGCTCTCTCTATGTTTTAATATGTTCCCTGTTGCTAAATGGTATGATTTTTTTGATATTAAAAACAGCATTGATACGCTTGAAACTGCAGTGTTTAATTGTTAAGATGCCGCTGTTTCATCTCAGCTGTCGTAGGCGGAGAATGAATTTATCGTCAACGCAAAGGAAAAATAATTTATAGATTGAAAAGTAGAATATCGTAAAGGCGATTTTAAATCGCAGTATTTGACAATACCCACATAGAAGAAGTTGTTTACTGATCGACAGAAATAAAAAATTAATCGTTTTCAAGTGTAAAGTAATAATATCTGTTACTTAAGTTCCATGCATCCTGCAACCTTCATTTCTTCTGTTTGAAGATTGCAGGATTCATGAAATTTAAATAACATAAATCATTAGTTTGTATTTGAGTTATATATATATATATATATATATATATATATATATATATATATATATATATATATGTATATATATTCCTTCTTCCTTTTTTTATTTATGTATTCATTTAATTATTTATTTAATTCCTGTTTTAGATGACTCACAATCCCTATTGCACGCTCGGATGCTCGACAAGAGAGAAGCTCGATCCACTGGACATGATGTTCTGCCCGACAATGTTGACCTTATTTTAGTGACATCTGACTTGTACTTAGCAGTTGGAAGCATGATTGATTCTGCAGTATACGGCCCTTTGGAAGGTACTTTTGCGACTAAAGACGTTGATGTCGGTAATGGTGTGTTGCTTGGAGTGAGTGAAACAAACAGACTTCAGATCAAAACATCGATGATTACTGAAGGTTTGGATTCGGTACCAAACAGTTGTTGTGTGATCCGTGTTGCGTTGTATGGGCACCAAATTATTTGGGGTAAACAACGAGAATATGCTTTTTTTTCGAGAAGATTTGTCAGCTAGTTGGAAGGTGATTCGAAACAGTGTAGATGTCCTATCGGTCATCAACACAAACGAGTATGGCATTCCTGTCCTTTTATTGGACGGTGAACAAATACTTCAACCCAAAGTTGACCAGTTCGAGTGGATGAGCGGAAACGTTATCGTACATTTAGATACACCTGTTATTGATTTTACGATGCTCCGAGGTAAGGTGGTCCCTCGCCAGATACATTCATCGCTATTTGCCCCGGAGTTTTACCAACATCTACGTCAGGTGAAAATGTGAATAGAGGTAAGGCAGCATTCATTATAGTATGGTGAAAGTCTTACCCTTACCTAAGCCTTTTGAAACAAGAAGGGTGGTTGAAACAAAGGTACAATGGAATGAAATAGACCTGGGTGCGGAGAGTGGAACTATACCAGCTGAAGTGGAGGATCGGAATGAGCAAGTTCATGGTGAAAGGACTCCTTAGACGGAAAAAATATAGTCTGAACTAAGGGGTCCATTAACGACGAAAATACAGATCTTCTAATTGAAATGCTCCAATTCATTCTTGAACACAACTTCTTCACTTTCCAAGGCAATTTCTACCT
Organism: Ptychodera flava; assembly: GCF_041260155.1. NCBI lineage: Eukaryota > Metazoa > Hemichordata > Enteropneusta > Ptychoderidae > Ptychodera > Ptychodera flava. Next base: position 451,017 of record NW_027248395.1, read on the forward strand.
TCACAAAACATGGAACGGCTGTGGGTTCTAAAGTAGCCCCGTCATATGCAAACCTCGCTATGGGCAAAATTGAAAATACGATCCTTCATAACACACCCCTTCAGCCCACACAATGGCGTAGATTTATTGACGACATCCGCTTTATCTGGATCCAAGGCCTCTCCACCCTCCTGAAATTCCACCAGCACTGCATTGAAGTACACCCAACCATCAAATTTACCATAGAACATAGCTCCAAACACATTGCTTTCCTAGATACTGATATGTCGATACAAAACAACTCTATTCATACTTCGATCTACAGCAAACCCACAGATAAACATCCCTATCTCTGGCCAACTTCCTGCCATCCTAATCACACGTTCAATTCAGTCATTTGGAGCCAAACTCTCCGTTATCGACGTATCTGTTCAGACACTTCAACTTATGACAAAGCAACCAAAGAAATGACCCATCACTTTGCGAAACGAGGCTACAAACCCCAAACAGTCAAAACTTACATTGAAAAAGCCAGAAACATAGAAAGAAACCACTTACTTACCACAAAACCCACTGATAAGCCCAAGCAAAAGAGAATCCCCTTTGTCACCACCTTAATCCCCACTCTCCCTAAGATTTCCAACATTATCCGCAGACACTGGGGTATCATCTCCGAGGACAAAGAAATAAACAAAGCCATTCCGGAAGTACCTATCACAGCCTTCAGACAACCTCCAAATCTTAGAAAAATTCTCGTAAGAGCAGACCACAGCAAACTACCTCATCAGCCCACAACAGGTGAAACTAAACGCTGCGGCAACTGCAATCAATGCCAATTCATTACAGAAACAAACACAATCACCAGCTCCACAACAGGTAAAACCCACAACATCATCGGTAAAATCTCATGCAACACCCGTAACCTCATTTACATTATTACCTGCCAAAAATGTTCAAAACAATACATTGGGGAGACGAAAAGGGAACTCAAAAGACGAATATACGAACACATATACACAATCCGCAGTCGTAAACCCACCCCAGTCTCAGAACATTTCAATCAACTCGACCACAGTCCATCACACTTCCAAGCTACTGGTTTACACAAAGTTCACACCACAAACACCCGTAAAAGAAGATATATGAACAAAAATACATTGTAGAAATTGACACACCTCACACCCAAGGGCATTAACCAAAGAGAAGGATAAAGCTACTTTCCCGCGTTTCAACTGCCCCTTTTCCAACCACTTAGGGGACCCCTTAGTTCAGACCTTTTTTCCGTCTTAGGAATCCCTTCACCATGAACTTGCTCATTCCGACCCTCCACTTCAGCTGGTACAGTTCCACTCTCCGCACCCAGGTCAGTTTCATTCCATTGTACCTTTGTTTCAACCACCATTCTTGTTTCAAAAGGCTTATTGATCTTTAATTTTTAGTCATAGCGCTTTTCACTGTTTTGTATCACTACTGATTTTTAATTTCGTTCCTTACAACTGTAGTTGTGGTGTTTTCACTCACTGTAATTCCAGTTTTCACAAGTATTGTAATTATCACTTCATTTCGTTTTTACTCTCAGTTTACTTTTATCAGCCCGATTTTTACTTCTGTTTGTACTCATTTTTTTTATTTGTCAGCTTTTGCCCTGAAGAAGGCAACTTGTGTGTTGCCGAAACGTCGGTATTTTTAAATAAAAATCATTAGAAGACAAGGAGTACTGGTTGAACTGCCTTCTTTATTAATTTATCTCTGCAAAGGACTATACCACGCGTCTGCAGGGGTGGGCAGATCCAGTATTGCGAGAATCATCATCGTCATGTTGTTCCAACGATATCTTAATTTACGATGTCACAAGCTCTGCTGGCCAGATGACACTTTTTTCAACAAACTGAACATTACAACACATGCCTGCATAGCCGTATATCAATCAATTGTAACGCTGTCGCAGTCCCATGAACCACAGCAGTACATTGGATTGCGCCACTCGTCGCCTGTTCTTATATGCACATTTCAGAAAGTGTAGCTGTTGATCTGTTTTAACGTCAACAATCGATTAAGTGCCCACAAAACGGTATACGACATAAGCCAGAGACATTAAAGTTGCCGACTCTTTAATGTGAGTGGTCAATGTTGTCCGTGTCAGCAGTCAATTGCCTTTCTGTTTACATGAAAGAGGTATTCTGTTTACATGAAAGAGAATTGTAGAAATTTTTCTAAAGACAATAACACGGTGGTATGTTATACATCTTTCCTAAAGACTCGAGAGACATTCGTGGTTTTTCTAACCAGTAATTATGAGTCGGCAAATCACAAATCACAAATCAGTGACAATTATTGGAAATATCACTTTGCTGAGTGATGCTTCTTGTTTCAAACCAACTACAGTAGGTTTTTTTTATTAGATTGTCTGTAAGGGAATTTTTATGGTGTATTTTTGACAGATGATTCAATAAAAATTTCCGTGGTGAAGGGATAAAATCTTTTGCTGGATATCTTCAATTCACTCATGTACACATGTATGGTGTTATAGGCTGTGAGAAACCTTGTAACATAGTGTAAATGACACTTGACTCAAACTTGGTTCGATTTGGCAGGCGAGTATACGTAACTAAGTGTACTCCTAGCATCTGCAGACAGTATAGTTTAAGTATTTATCAAATTATCAGGAAAACTTGGCTGACTACACATAACCAAATAATACAGATACTATTCATCTTTTCTTTCCATATATTCATAACTATTTTCTAACTCTTCCAAAAGATTATTAATTGTCTTCTGCTTCAGCACATTCACTTCATTTAGTTGCTGCAGCTTCTCAACTTCATTTTATTTTGTTGTTGGTCTGCTTTGCAAATCTACGGTAACAAGGAAATATATTTGGTTCACAGAAAGTTTCAATGCAACCTAAAGGAACGATAACTGGAGTCATTTCTCTAATTGTGATCGGGTGACTATGGACTTTACCAGCATATTGTTTTGTGAGCATTGATAGAGAAGACATCATTGTGGTTGAAAATATGAAATTATTATTTCTAATTTTTTTTTAATATCTGGGATAATATATAGGAAAATTCGAACATCACATGTCTTGGTATTGATTTAGCACTGAATGAAAACCCTCTGATAAGTGTTTCACTACAAATAAACATGTTCAAAAATGTTTAAGACTTAGTTGAGTAAAAACTATAGCCTTTCACCTTGTAGATTTTTTGGTTAATATATATTTCAAATAAGGCTTTTTAGAGAATGTATGATGTGATGTTGTACCCTTATGACTGATTTATTTTTGAAGTCAACACATTAATGTAGGGCTCTAACATGACACTTTTGTATCAGCACAAACTTAAATCAAAACTGATAAGTCATCCACTTGATAAACATTAATTGTCCCTAACAGAGTAATAAGAACTGCAAGGATGACTATCTGGTTTGAACACCACTTTACGTTCTTGTAAGAATGACTAAACCGATTAAAACTGTAATACCAGTATTAGAGACACTAGGAATGAAGTGTTATCTGGAGGAAATATCAAGTGGCTTCAATAATCCTCTTACTGCAAGTGACGCTAGTGCTTTTAGGCAAAAATTGCGTAGACCTATCGTATCGTTGAAACCAAGGTAACCAATATAAGTGATATACAGAGTTCTGTTGTTGTTTCATATGTCCCAAATTTGTCGATAGCCGTCGAAAGAAATAGCTGATCGCAACACGGCCTGATTGCATATAGATTCTATATTGTGACCGTTTCATCAGTTGTGAGGTCACTGATTGGCTAAGGGAAACTTTGTACTGTTTATATGCCAATATATTTGATGCAGAGTTAACTCTATCACAGTATTTTCATCTCGACTAAGACGACAAAAACAGACACAAACAAACACGTCTCAGGACAGAAATCTTAAATATTTTTTCATAGATGTGAACAAAATTGGCATTTAGAGAAACGAGATCATGTGTAATAAAAATTCGAATGACTGAAACTTCAAAAATGTGCGCGAAAATTGAGTCACAAACTAATCGGATGCAGAGTCCGAGTAGGGTATGGCTAAACTGCATGCAGTGGTTGAAAGACGTGCGGTGCACGGACACCATCTGGCGAATAAAGACGCAGTGAAGAGTTGTTTTCAGTGGTCGCAATACTGAATGTGAAGACTCCTCCGGTGATTTGAGTATTGGAGAATAGCCTTATCAACTGGTTTTTAACTTGCTGGCTACACCATGCACCATTGCGAGGATTGCGAAGTATTGATCGCGATCGCCGCGTTGTTTTCAGGAGCCGATCAATCGTTCGCGTTGCTGGTCATGCATGACGACAGACATTGTTGTCTGTGCCATGGCCGACACTGGTACTACATAATCGCTAGGCGATGTGTTCGGTCGTGGTACAGTCACTCTATTACTGAATGCACGGCAATAATGTATACACGTAGAATGCAGGACAATAAAAAACATTATATCGGGGCAGCTTTTTCAATTTTTTTTCAACAGACAGGCATTGTACGACACAGCCTTATAGTTGTCATGCTTTTAGCTGAAGAAATACTACGATAACCTTATTAGCTCACTTGTTCGCACACAGTCATGTCTCATTATGTCGGTCTGTCTGACTTTGTGAAAATGAGTATATCTATTGATATTACAGAACGTCTTATCAAGTCTAACATCAATATGGTTAACAGGTGTATGTACTAGCCAAGTATGAGGAACTAGAAATATTTTACTCTGACAGAGCATATTTAGCCCATATATCTTATGTTAAAATGATAAGTCTAGAGCAATTACAGACAGCTGTGTCCATTTCCTTTTTGATATCTTATTGCAATGTGCAATGTATTGTAATGTTGGCAAGAGTCTAAAAGGCAAAAAAAAATAATAATCAATAGACACTCAACATCTGAAAGGTTCATTCTACAATTACAATAATATGTTTACAGTCATAAAGGAACTCCAACAGTGAAAAGGTTAAACTTAGCATAGCGCAGCGCCTCCTGTGAAGTTATACAATGACAAGCAGACCAAAGTTTATGTTCACATGACAGTCAGAAAGTTCCACTAAGTAAAATCCTAACCATGAGTTCAGACTAAGTCTGAACGATTCACTGATGAACACTGGTGACAGGTAGAACAACCTTATTAGAAATTAGTACCACTACAACATCGGAATCATAATAAGACAACACTTCAAGAAAGTTGTCAAGGAAACAGCAATTTCTGGAATTTCTAAATTAATTCATCAAATATGCAAATTAGCAATCAATTGAAACTATACTGACAAAATGCCTTTGTGTACTATCAGAGCTCTATGTGACCAACACATGCACAGAGTTTCATCACATAAGGCGCAGTCTCTTAAGAACCAGTGCTCTTTCTCAAAAAATCATTTATTATGCAAATTAGCACGTTATATATGCCTCACCCATAGCAATGGACATACATATGCATACTATAGTTTGTCATCCTTCTACCAAGTTGGAAAGGAATTTGCCCACGCATTCTGAGATAACTGCGTGGGCGGACAGGCTGACTCACAGACGGACGTATGGACGGACGCAGCCAAAACCATAAGTGCCCTGGACTTCGTCTGCGTGGACTAAAATGGACAAACAGTGGTCCACGAAACAATGTCACACTTTGTTTTATTGTAGTCTTTTTGTATATATATCACAGGCTCCAAAAGCCACCGTTGGATTCATTAGAAGAGATTCTGAGTAAAATACAGTGTATGTCCCTCGTGAATATGTTATTTACTACTGCTGGCCTATTCATTTAAGTAGCGCAAAATTAACATTTAAATTTATGTTAGCTCAGTGTATTCTTTTTGACAACACTGTAATGAAACAGTCTTAATGTGGATACACTTCGTATAATTTCTAGGACTCACAAGTGGTTTCACTTTTTAGTAAAATGTGTTAATGTTAGCTCTGTACATACATGAGAAAGTCTGTATCTGAGTCTCCGGGATATTTATCCCATGTGGGCATTTACGATGACTCGACCTACGTATATTTTATCCTTGTTCTCATTAGTACGTTCACTATTTGGATGTTAAAGTGTGTAACTTGAATAAGTTGTTCTTTAATTTTGCCCTGATTCGTTCGTTTTCCTCACGGTGTAAGACACGAAAATCTTCCAGGGCCACAAAGCCACACCTAATTCCCCAGAAACAAAGAAAACAGCTGTCTACTAGCTACCCATTTTTTCATCATAAAAATGACACAACACCATACCTTAGTCTACATTTTAACATCTGGCGCTACCGAATTGGAACCAGCGGCAATCGAATCTTTGGTTTTACTGGCCCTCTAGGATAATAACTTTTTATAAGTAGTAGAAAGCGGTACTTAATTCACTGTTCAAATAGAAATGTTAGCCGTTTCCATGAGTACTGTGTATAAGTAATCGATGAGTATACAATCTAAAAGTGCATCGAAAAAGTTCTTATTCGAAACGAATAATCCACTTCACGTAAGATGTCAATGTCTCATGATTTGTACCAGACGTATCCAAGGCTGTAATATAATCACAGCAGGCATGTTGCTATTATTGGTACGTGCAACAATCATTTGAAACAGGACTGCTGAAGATAATTCAGTATATTTTCCTTTTATCGCAGCTTCTTTCCTGAAATCAATAGACTTCTTACAAGCGTGTGCTTAACATAACGCGCAGTACTGTACCTCCAGCTCCTCACCCATTTTTTCTCATTTGTTCGATGAATGCAATTTATATAATTTTCTAGTTTACACTCACAGATAGAAAAATTTGATCAGGAGTCGAAAGTTATTCATTCGCAAAATCATATAACACTGGTTGATGTTATTATAGATTTACCGTACTTATATTTCCTTTGTTACCACACACAGACATAAATCATGCACGTTATCTCAGCTCTGATGCTCATGGTTTCCAATGCTGAGACATTCATTGTAGACGCTAAAGATGCAATAGTTCCCAAAAATTGGAGGACTTTGAAAGGCAAGGCGAATGGAAAATCCCGTCAATGGGCAAGATTGTTTTAAACTTGACAAGGTTGTTCGTTTTTAAGTTTTTCTTCAATTTATTTTTTCAGAGTTCCTTGGCAAAAATGCCTTTTTGTACTTTATTTTCCCCTACGCTAGTTAGCGATATGTACAAAATAGATTTTAAGGTTAAGCTCTCTCTATGTTTTAATATGTTTCCCTGTTGCTAAATGGTATGATTTTTTTGATATTTAAAAACAGCATTGATACGCTTGAAACTGCAGTGTAGAATTGTTAAGATGCCGCTTTTTCACCTCAGCTGTCAAAGGTGGATAATGAATTTATCGTCAACGCAAAGGTAAAATAATTTATAGATTGAAAAGTAGAATATCGTAAAGGCGATTTTATATTGCAGAATTTGACAATACCCACATTGAAGTTGTTTACTGATCGACAGAAAAAAAAATAATCGTTTTCAAGTGTAAAGTACTAATATATGTTACTTAAGTTCCATGCATCCTGCAACCTTCATTTCTTCTGTTTGAAGATTGCAGGATTCATGAATTGAAGTAACATATATCATTAGTTTGTATTTGAGTTATATATATATATATATATATATATATATATATATATATATATGTATGTATATTCCTTCTTTCTTTCTTTCTTTATGCATTCATTCATTCATTTATTTAGTTCCTCTGTTAGATGACTCACAATCCCTAGTGCACGCTCGGATGCTCCACAACAGAGAAGCTCGATCTACTGGACATGATGTTCTGCCCGACAATGTTGACCTTATTTTAGTGACATCTGACTTGTACTTGGCAGTTGCAAGTACGACTGATTATGCAGTATACGGCCCTTTGGGAGGTACTTTTGCGACAAAAGATGTTGATGTCGGCAACGGTATGTTGCTTGGAGTGAGTGTAACAAACGGACTTCAGATCAAATCATCGATGATTACTGAAGGTTTGGATTCGGTACCAAACAGTTGTTGTGTGATCCGTGTTGCGTTGTATGGGCACCAAATTATTTGGGGTAAACAACGAGAATATGCTTTTTTTTCGAGAAGATTTGTCAGCTAGTTGGAAGGTGATTGGAAACAGTGTAGGTGTCCTATCGGTCATCTACACAAACGAGAAAGGCATTCTTGTCCTTTTATTGGACGGTGAACAAATACTTCAACCCAAAGTTGACCAGTTCGAGTGGATGAGCGGAAACGTTATCGTACATTTAGATACACCTGTTATTGATTTTACGATGCTCCGAGGTAAGGTGGTCCCTCGCCAGATACATTCATCGCTATTTGCCCCGGAGTTTTACCAACATCTACGTCAGGTGAAAATGTGAATAGAGGTAAGGCAGCATTCATTATAGTATGGTGAAAGTCTTACCCTTACCTAAGCCTTTTGAAACAAGAAGGGTGGTTGAAACAAAGGTACAATGGAATGAAATAGACCTGGGTGCGGAGAGTGGAACTATACCAGCTGAAGTGGAGGATCGGAATGAGCAAGTTCATGGTGAAAGGACTCCTTAGACGGAAAAAATATAGTCTGAACTAAGGGGTCCATTAACGACGAAAATACAGATCTTCTAATTGAAATGCTCCAATTCATTCTTGAACACACTTCTTCACTTTCCAAGGCAATTTCTACCTTCACAAACATGGAACGGCTGTGGGTTCTAAAGTAGCCCCGTCATATGCAAACCTCGCTATGGGCAAAATTGAAAATACGATCCTTCATAACACACCCCTTCAGCCCACACAATGGCGTAGATTTATTGACGACATCCGCTTTATCTGGATCCAAGGCCTCTCCACCCTCCTGAAATTCCACCAGCACTGCATTGAAGTACACCCAACCATCAAATTTACCATAGAACATAGCTCCAAACACATTACTTTCCTAGATACTGATATGTCGATACAAAACAACTCTATTCATACTTCGATCTACAGCAAACCCACAGATAAACATCCCTATCTCTGGCCAACATCCTGCCATCCTAATCACACGTTCGATTCAGTCATTTGGAGCCAAACTCTCCGTTATCGACGTATCTGTTCAGACAATTCAACTTATGACAAAGCAACCAAAGAAATGACCCATCACTTTGCGAAACGAGGCTACAAACCCCAAACAGTCAAAACTTACATTGAAAAAGCCAGAAACATAGAAAGAAACCACTTACTTACCACAAAACCCACTGATAAGCCCAAGCAAAAGAGAATCCCCTTTGTCACCACCTTTAATCCCCACTCTCCCTAAGATTTCCAACATTATCCGCAGACACTGGGGTATCATCTCCGAGGACAAAGAAATAAACAAAGCCATTCCGGAAGTACCTATCACAGCCTTCAGACAACTTCCAAATCTTAGAAAAATTCTCGTAAGAGCAGACCACAGCAAACTACCTCATCAGCCCACAACAGGTGAAACTAAACGCTGCGGCAACTACAATCAATGCCAATTCATTACAGAAACAAACACAATCACCAGCTCCACAACAGGTAAAACCCACAACATCATCGGGAAAATCTCATGCAACACCCGTAACCTCATTTACATTATTACCTGCCAAAAATGTTCAAAACAATACATTCGGGAGACGAAAAGGGAACTCAAAAGACGAATATACGAACACATATACACAATCCGCAGTCGTAAACCCACCCCAGTCTCAGAACATTTCAATCAACTCGACCACAGTCCATCACACTTCCAAGCTACTGGTTTACACAACGTTCACACCACAAACACCCCAAAAAGAAGAATATATGAACAAAAATACTTTGTAGAAATTGACACACTCGCACCCAAGGGCATTAACCAAAGAGAAGGATAAAGCTACTTTCCCGCGTTTCAACTGCCCTTTTCCAACCACTTAGGGGACCCCTTAGTTCAGACCTTTTTTTTCCGTCTTAGGAGTCCCTTCACCATGAACTTGCTCATTCCGACCCTCCACTTCAGCTGGTACAGTTCCACTCTCCGCACCCAGGTCAGTTTCATTCCATTGTACCTTTGTTTCAACCACCATTCTTGTTTCAAAAGGCTTATTGATCTTTATTTTTAGTCATAGCGCTTTTCACTGTTTTGTATCACTACTGATTTTTAATTTCGTTCCTTACAACTGTAGTTGTGGTGTTTTCACTCACTGTAATTCCAGTTTTCACAAGTATTGTAATTATCACTTCATTTCGTTTTTACTCTCAGTTTACTTTTTATCAGCCCGATTTTTACTTCTGTTTGTACTCATTTTTTTATTTGTCAGCTTTTGCCCTGAAGAAGGCAACTTGTGTGTTGCCGAAACGTCGGTATTTTAAATAAAGATCATTAGAAGACAAGGAGTACTGGTTGAACTGCCTTCTTTATTAATTTATCTCTGCAAAGGACTATACCACGCGTCTGCAGGGGTGGGCAGATCCAGTATTGCGAGAATCATCATCGTCATGTTGTTCCAACGATATCTTAATTTACGATGTCACAAGCTCTGCTGGCCAGATGACACTTTTTTCAACAAACTGAACATTACACACATGCCTGCATAGCCGTATATCAATCAATTGTAACGCTGTCGCAGTCCCATGAACCACAGCAGTACATTGGATTGCGCCACTCGTCGCCTGTTCTTATATGCACATTTCAGAAAGTGTAGCTGTTGATCTGGTTTTAACGTCAACAATCGATTAAGTGCCCACAAAACGGTATACGACATAAGCCAGAGACATTAAAGTTGCCGACTCTTTAATGTGAGTGGTCAATGTTGTCCGTGTCAGCAGTCATTGCCTTCTGTTTACATGAAAGAGGTATTCTGTTTACATGAAAGAGAATTGTAGAAATTTTTCTAAAGACAATACACGGTGGTATGTTATACATCTTTCCTAAAGACTCGAGAGACATTCGTGTTTTTCTAACCAGTAATTAAGTGAGTCGGCAACTTTAATGACATTCTGTGTGTACTTTTGAAGAAAACGTGTGTGATGAACATTCAATTGTGTAAACCGTGTCAACCTGAATGACATGTTTTGTCTTTTTAGAATCACTGACTAATGGCACAGAAGCTTCACCTTCCTTGCGTTGCCGTCAAAATGACAATGTATATCACCATAGACAGCGGGGAAACTGTCTGTGGTAGAATTTTCGAAGCGCTGCACATCAGAAGGTAGGCTTGACGTGATTGGAAATAAATTGGGATAATTGGATTAGCATTATGTTTCTCAAGAATTGTAGAAATTTGTCTAAATTACACCATATTTGCTTACCATCCTTAAAATTTTATTCACAATTTACGATGCTGTTGAAATGTTACGAGGAAGAATCAGTGCATGGGAGTACCCAATGCAGTATTGTTCAAGACATGTGAACGACATTACTGAAATACTGTTAATAAACTCAGTTTGTCACTTTGCCTCGACCAAAATGAAGTTTTTAGATTGATTTACAGTTAAGTCAGTCAGGGTCATTTCAAATGTGCCTCGACTCAATTTAGTGTTTATGAAGCGCTAAATTCACGAAATAGTTGGGGAGATTTCAAACGCGCCCCGACTTAAAAGTCGTCATTTAATAAACTTTTATGCATTTTGCCTCGTTTTTCTATAACATTTACACAAAAATAAACGTTTCTTCATAAAAATGAAGCCGATGACAGAGGTATGCAATAATCGCTGTTTTCGTTGTTTTGTTCAATGAAAACAATATTTCAACTTTTACACAATTCTATCATTTTGTAAAATTTCAACCGTAAAAATTTCGATTTCGTTCCACTTTACTAATCATTACTCTCATCCAATTGTCCAAATTTAGTTACAATCACGTTACTTATGGATCCGTCGCTGGAGGGCGCGCTCTACTCGGCGGATCTTCCAGTCCAATCAGAAGAATGCTGTAGTCGTGATCTCAAAGTTGACGCATGGTACATTGCTGTAACAGCCTTCCACTTTGCAAATATTTCAATTTTATTAACACCTACATATATATAGAGCTTGACATGACAGCTTTTTGCCATACAAATTTCTGCAAGAGCTTTTGCCAGCCTAATGAGTTAGTGGGTGTGTGTGTGTACTGACTGATAACAATGAATTTTAAATTTGACGCCTAAACCAAGCATGGCCAGTGATAGGACAGAAACGCCGTTCCACTTATCACGAACACCCCCACAAAGTGTAACAATTTGTTTATCGGGTCCTAAACGCTATTTTCAGTACAACTTCAGACGTAAGCTGAGCATAATCGCTCTAGACAAAGCATAAAGAAAATTTTCACTGGTGCTTTACACAGTGTCGCATGACGATGCTTTCTCAAACAAGCAGGTCTTTGATGCTGAACGAATATGACTAGAAAGTCTATTCCACAAGGAAGCAGCGGCATTCATCTGTGCAGTCGTAGCTCTCGTTTTTCCCGGACGAATATGGATTGCAACGGGAAACTCCGAATCGTGCAACGGAAAAAAGAGTTTTTCCGTCGCAACGTACGAGAGCTATGGCTGCTGCTACGGCGACATATGAGAAAGAACGATCATCATAATTTGAGTCTTGTTGGTTGAGTTTTAAGAGAAACTTCGTCACTTGAACGGAGAGATCTGAATTCTGGTTTATGAAATCGAAAACTTTAGTGTATACACAGTCCCTCATAACAAGACTGGTTTGTAATAGTGTAATACTGTAAGTAAAATCGTCTCGGGTTTATTGGAGGAGAACGGAAAAAATTGAGACATGATTCTTGAAGTTGGCGTGCAATGTTAGCCGTGAGTTACGTACAGCTTCCGCGTGTTCGCGGCGTTACACCGGTCAGCCGGAATATGAGGATTTTTTTCTGTTTGTCTGTGATTTAATATAGTGAGTTAGTAAGCATATTAAAATTAGACTTCAATATATCAAAATTGGACCATGTACATATACCTCACATGAATATACTTGGCTGGCATTAGATAAAAGATAAAAACAGTTTACCGCCGGCTAAGTACAAAGCTGGGATCGAGGTAGGGGCCCGGGAACGCCAGCGCTTACAAACAGGCGAAGTTGGTCAGTTTTTATTTTATTTTTATTTTATTTTATTTTATCAATCTCTAACCAACAGGTTGCCCCAATAACAGGTTCGTTTGAAAATAAAAATATAATACAAAAACGAAAAATATATAACAGTTACAACGTAAACAAACAGACAGGAGAATTCACATAAGAAATAACCAAAAAACAGCAACACAGCGAAAGACACACAGAAAAAAATCCAGATAAAAGTAATCATTCAGAAAAAAAGGATCTTACATAATCCATGACGAAAATTACTTAAGTTATTAAAAATATCTAAATTTTGCTTGTTACAGATAGAATTAAAATATGTCTGAGATCGTGATAAAAATGAGTGTTTCAAGATATTCGTACCTGCTGACACTGGTCTAAAAAGAACAACACGACGCAATGTAAAAGCAGGAACGTTAAAATGAATCTGTGCAAGAACATCTGGTACACTAACCTGAGTGAAGGATTTTATAAAGAAAAAGAATGTCTAAAAATTTTCGCCTGTTCTCCAATGTGGGAAGGCGAAATTCATAACATAGGTTACTATACAGACCCCTTGAGTAAGCCATCGATGAACGGAAACAAAGATACTTGATAAATTTTATTTGGACTCTTTCTAATTTCCTTATTAAATATAATTGATGAGGGGACTAGATGGGTGAGCAGTATTCAACGTGGCTTCTGACGTAGGAGACATACAATGTTTTTAAACTTTGATGCTATTAAAATATTTACAAGAACGCTTGATAAATCCAAGCATTTTAAAAGCCTTTGAAACAACATGGTTAAAGTGCATACTCCAGTTAAGTTTACTTGTTAAAAATACACCAAGGTCTTTTACAAAGTTGGGTGAGTCAAGATAGTTTGCTTAGCACATCTGTAAGTTTGTTTTATTGTTATGTCCCATTAGCCGAAATGTTCGTTCTGCACCTGTGAATGCCGGACTCTTGTCCATAACAACGGAGAAAACATCAGTTTTGTAGTCATTCAAGTCACTTAAACTGGACCATTGATACATGTCATACTGTCGTACCGATCGACATAATCGCAAGCGTAGCACACGTCGCTGACGTGTAATGCATACCATACAATGTCAGTTTAGAGTGTACGGACACACACGAGTGCGTTCATGTATGGCTGTGATTTGAGGGACTGTTGGGCTTAAATACTCGAAATTATCGTGTGTCGCAACGCATTTCTTTTCATTTCCAACCAAAAATGGTAACTTTGGTATTTTACACCATAACATGCACTTTTAATAGTTTGCTAGTATCCGTTTCAACTAACATCGTTTGGTGTCGCCGTTCTCAACTATCGACAATCCAGTCGTTGTGGTGGGACTGCAGAAAATACTTAGAAGAGCCAAGTGTAAGAATTAGAGATAAAGTCGAAATAATTTGTTTGCGTTCCTGCCAGCCTTATCCGAACATTCTTTGTAATTTTATCGCCCTCGTTCACGCTGAAGATTCATAGACGTGGGCACTATCCGGTTCTCAGTGCCTGGACCGGATAGTGCCCACGTCAAAATTTGTATGGCCAAAAGCTGGAGTGGAAATCATCGGGGCTAACGTAATAAATGTAAATTATAAATCAGAGCATTTCAATCAGATGCTTATTGAAAAGTAATTATTACAATCTTAGATACAAATGTGTCTGGTCACCAGAACAACATTCCACTACAAAGTAATGTCTCTTCGCTCAGTCAACTTCACGCAAGACAATGTTTTCGGTGTATCTGCAGTACTCAGTCCAAGCAATGTACTTCGGAACCTCCAGACTCTCTCCGATTTGATTATTTTTCGTTCACTTTAATAATTAAATCAGTTTTCCATGGAACAAGTTGACCGTTTGGAACGATTGCTTTAGTTAAGGTTAAGAGCATGGAGATAAAAACAAAATGATTTTACTTAACGAATTCAGTTCCATGAAAGAGTGAAAACCAATGCTCAGATGCAAAACGGTTCGCTGAAAGTAATTTGAAACCTTTATGATTAAAACGTCTCTAAAAGGGACAAGAATCATGAACTAAAACGGATAGTGGATATGAATGATCTGATACGGCGTTAGTCTCGGTTAGGTTACCCAGACTATTCTGCGGGACTCTCTTCCACACGCCCTTGTACGCCCTGTGTAGCGGCGACCGGAAGAAAGCCCCACAAAGCAGTCTGGGTTGCCCGGCGAAGACTTATATAGCGTGTACTGCGGTTCGAGCACGGGCACTCTGTTGTTCTCAATTGATAGTCTGAATAAACTAAGCTGCTTATATGTAAATATGAACTTTGATGATAACTGTGTAAGAAATTTATAACAGAATGCCGTTCAGATTGAAAAGCCTACTTAGCTACAAAACCAGATAAAGGTCGGACGTGTCTACGGGAACGTCACAAGCGACCACATCGACCGTATTCTTTCGATGCTAAACGTCGCGGCGGAACGACGCACGCATATATACGCGTACTATAGGTACGCGCGCGACCTGCACTGTGTCGTTTCACATAATGATATATATACACAAGGGTATGCAAATCATTTCTCGACGATATTATTTACCGATGAAACGAGTCGAATTCCGTCGCGAAAACGACGTATGAAATTTGAAATGGCATCGTAGCACACATCAAGTTATGAAAATGACAGACATGTAGTAGATATTCGAAATATGACCGAGAATAAATGCATCGCTAATCCTGACTATGTGCGTTACAAATTGCCGTTATCCGGTAGCGACTTTGGATGTTCGAACGTCGCAAAATACGCTAATATAGCAAATGCCGTTCTGTGGTTTCGTCATGCGCAGAAGAAAGGACATATTTTTTATTTCTCTTCGTAGTAAAAACCTTCCAATATAATATTCCAAAGAAGAACATTTATTTTTTTTTTCAGATTTAGTGAAAGCTTTTTGATAGAACCCGGAAGATTATTTCAAATGTGCATTTCTTTTCACTCAGTCTGTTTTGGTCGAACGGAACGTGAACAAGCCTGACAGGTCAAGGGTACATTTTCACATTTTTTTTCTTTGTTTTCATTCTGTATTTTACTTTCTATCGTCAGTGAATTACATTTTAAAAATTAAAGCTGCAAGCAGCGTTCGCGGGACCCAAGCGGATAACATGGTTGAAAGATCTTGCACTAATGATATTATGTGCAAAATTCGATCTTGGAAAAGTATGATTTTGAACATCATCTCATAGTTACTGTACGTGTCAGTGGGAATTGCATGTTTTAAGTAAAATCCAATATGGCGGCCAAATATGAAGGATGTAGCACTTGTGGTTACTGAGTTATGGACATATACTCATATTTAAGGGAAAAGGTCATCGAGGTCACGTGACATTTGTCAAAAAAAATTGTAATGCTAAGTTATCCCTATATACCAAAAATCAGACCTCTAGCTCTATTGGCTGGCTCAGAATTAGATATGCACATAATTAATGAGGTACAGGATGTGGTTGTCATAAGGTCTCCATCATCCAAATATGAAGGCTGTAGCACTTGTGGTTACTGAGTTATGGACATATACGTATATTCAAGGTCAAAGGTCATCGAGGTCACGTGACATTTTGTCAAAAAAATTGTATTGCTAAGTTATCCCTATATACCAAAAATAAGACCTCTAGCTCTATTTGCTGGCCCAGAATTAGATATGCGCATAATAATGAGGTACAGGATGGGTATAAGGTCTCCCATTAAAAGGTCATTGAGGTCACATGACAATTGTCAAAAAAATTGTTTTGCTAAGTTATGCCTATATACCAAAATCAGACGTCTAGCTCTATTGGCTTGCTCAGAATTAGATATGTGCATATTTAATGAGGTACCGGATATGGCACCATAAGGTCTCCCATCTACCAAATATGAAGGATGTAGCACTTGTGGTTCCTAAGTTATGGACGTATATGTATATTTGAGGTCAAAGGTCATCAAAGTCATGTGACATTTTGTTAAAAAAATTGTTTTTCGTAGTTATCCCTATATACCAAAAATCTGACCTCTTGCTCTATTAGATTGCCCAGAATTAGATATGACTCTTACATAGGCCAGAATAAGCCATTTGTATAGCTTAGCTGCAGAGGTATAGGGGAGGTCCAAGGTCATTGAAAAATCAGAAAATAATACTTTAAAAATTTTCTTCTCAAAAACTGCCTGGTTAATTTCCTTGAAATTTATTATATAGCATCTAGTAGTGTGGCCTATAAATTTGCGAAAAGATTTTGGTGTTAGTTCTGGAGAAGAAGTTTTTGAATGATTAAATTGTGATTTTTCGAAAATCCAATGTGGCGCCAAATCATGTGACCGATCCAAATGTCTTTCGGAAACTTAAAAGAGATCACTCTAAGGATGACATAAGTAAAATTTCAGTTAAATCAGTGTGTTTGTTCTGGAGAAGAAGATTTTTAATGATTAAATTGCGATTTTCGTAAAATCCAAGATGGCGGCCAAATCATGTGACCAATCCAAATGTCTTTCGCAAACTTGAAACAGATCACGCTAAGGATGACATGAGTAAAACTTCAGTCAAATCGTGTGTTTGTTCTGGAGAAGAAGATTTTTAATGATGAAATTGCGATTTTCGTAAAATCCCAGATGGCGGCCAAATCATGTGACCGATCCCAACGTCTTTCACAACCTTGAAAGAGATCATTCTAAGGATGACAGGAGTAAAATTTCAGTTTAATCGGTGTGTTGGTTCTGGAGAAGAAGATTTTTAATGATTAAATTGTGATTTTTGTAAAATCCAAGATGGCGGCCAAATCACATGACCGATCCAAATGTCTTTTACAAACTTGAAAGAGATCACTCTAAGGATGACATGAGTAAAATTACAGTTAAATCGGTGTGTTGGTTCTGGAGAAGAAGATTTTTAATGATTAAATTGCGATTTTCGTAAAATCCAAGATGGCGGCCAAATGACGTGACCGATCCAAACGTCTTTCGCAAACTTGAAAGAGATCACTCTAAGGATGCCATGAGTAAAATTTCAGCTAAATCTGCATGTTGGTTCTGGAGAAGAAGATTTTTAAAATTAAATATGTATTTTTCGTAAATCCAATATGTCCGCCAGGTCACGTGACCAATCGAAATTTGTATACCTAGGTGCACGAGATCTCATAGGTACCTATTAGCCCTGCAAGTTTCAGAAGTTTGCGGTAAGCGGTGTTTGAGTTCTAGGTCGACAAAAAAGAGCGGAAGAAGAAGAAGAAGTAGAAGAAGAAGAAGAAGAAAGTTGAACTCCTATAAAACCAATAGGGGCCCAGCCGATTGGCTTGGGCCCCTAATAAAGAAATTGTTTACCTTTAGCGGACGTTTTAGAGGGTAATAGTATCTGTCCCCCCTGTCCCCCCTTTTTTGTAACGCACATCGTCAGGTTCCATGTTCATATGAGCATACCCTTGTATATACATCTCTGAGGCCGGGACAGCAGACGACAGTTCAGAGGCGCTCGCGTGCATAGCTGTCGTCGCGTGCACGTTCCATTCCAGCCACCGCGCTCATGTACACGGCAGTCATAGCAACGTACCATCGTCATTCTACGCGCTTCATGATTGCGGTAAATACGCGCTGGTAAGAACTCTGCCGTGCATGCCGCGGTGCAGAGAGACCGGGCGTGAGAAAGAATAATCAGTTAGGTGAACAAGCAGAATGCGACTGTTTATTTTGTATTAATAATACCTCGTTTTTTTAGGCTTTTTTTTCATTTTTAAATCACGATGTAAGTTCTCCAGCGGCAAACGGAAACTAAAATACGAAATCATGTTTACACGCTAATACACCATCATTTAAGAACAACAGAATGCCCGTGGTTCGAGACGCTGTGTTTTCTCTGCATGTGCACCCAACTGAAGGGGCAATTTCTGCCCCATTTATCAATATTAGAGGTCAAACTTGATAATTTAGAGGACAGAAACAACAGCAAGTTCACGAGTCACTACACTATGCGCTTGGGTCACCATCATATTAGCGTATTTGCTTGCTGTGTTTTGTGCGCGATTTTCGCGCTGTCAGTAACTTTTAAAGGGCAGAAAATGGCTTGAAATGCGCAATTTGCGCAATCGCGCAGTTGAGAGAAAACCCTGAAGACAGGTGTCTACAAATGGAATGTCGGTGGCACATACAGTAATGTGACGATAGTTGGACCGACTGGTTTAATAAGAAAGTTTCTAAAATGTCAGAGCATCTTTAAATTTAAGCTTTGGATAGCAAAAGTCATCGACATACATGCACAAATCCGAAAGAGTGGCGCGTTTTCGGCAAGACCCAGGCGATTAGTCACGAGGATGCTAAAATTTTCGGTAACTTGTTGACAATCAGTCTATTTGAATACTGCTCCGACTCGGTGAGGACAAAACACAATTATATCAGATATATGATGATTGAATAGCAACGTCAATACTTCAATCGGTGTAATTGTGGCACTCGGTGGACAATGCACATGAGGATGACATAAAATCGACAGCAAGGCCTTCAGATGCTGATAATATGGCAGCTGGATGGTATCATTGTAGGCGTCAGTAGTAACACTGGTGGCGCTATATCATCTGGGAGCCGCATTTCGGTACAAGGTGAGAAAAGAAAATTACTCACCAAACTTCGCATTAGCAATCATGATCTAGCAATTGAAAAAGGAAGACACACTGTTCCAAAAACCCCAATTACTGAAAGATACTGCAATCAGTGTAACACCAACAGTATTGAAGATGAAACACACTTTTTATTAGTCTGTCAGAAATACAAAGTCCAAAGAAAGAACTTTTTCAGTAAAATCAACTTCCCAAACGACAATACTGAAAATCAGCTTATTTCTCTACTAACAAAACAAGAGTTATCTTTTAATGAACAACTTGCAGATTATATTTTTACTTTATATAAACAAAGAAATACCTAGTTATATTTATTATTAGCTACTCTTATTATACTGTAATACTTTATCCTTATTGAAGAAAATTTTAACTTATTTTTGTATCACACTTTTATTGCCACAAAGGTGATGTAAATCCTATATTTACAAGCAAGCAATAAAATATTATTATTACTTTCGGTAAAACTAACAACGTCAAGGCTATATATCCTTGCAAATACTCGATGATCTTGTCGAGTGGTTTATTTTTCATCATTTGACATTTTAGAAAAAAAAATGAACGTTAAAAAGGAATGTCAATGACAACCATTTTCTCTATTGCTATCGTCAGTATGGAGACTAGAATGGAATATGCTGACTCGCAAAATTGAATAACGATGTTGATGGTCTGTCGCAATAAAACGATTTATTTGGATTAAACGATGAGTCGACGCTATTGCCAAGGTTAGAATGCACATGCGCATAACCATTTAGAGTACTTGCAGAGACAATTACCTGTACCAAAGACACGTGGAAAATCATTTTTCTAGAGTCTATGACTATAGCAAAAGCCTAGGCGAAAGGCGCGTTATTAGAAAAAATCGACGCAGGAGGGCGCTGGTCTCCAGACTTGAAATTGCCTGAAATGCATGCCTTGGTGGTTCAGTTCACACCGTTAGTGTTTGACAGATTTATATCCGTAATACAGCGTTGTTAATCAGTTATTGTGACCACCAAGTCAAATTGTACGAGTAACGTAACTGACAAGTAACTTCCTTTTATACTTGCCGGTTTGAGAACGAAAGTTGACACTGACGTTTGTTTTATCCGCATTGGCAACTTCCTGGTACGTTTTTTTCAGTTTTTTTCACTAACACGGCAGATAATTCTAAATTAATGTATTTCTTTCATTTTATTTAAGGATTCTACTTATTTCTTTAGACAAATTTCCCAGAGGTATCATGGCTACTACAGTTTTAGAATCATGGAAGCGAGGTTCTATGATAAGATTGGATGGTTGTCATGGCAGAATTCATTGAACTGTTGCTCAGGTGATTATCCGTTGTAATTTGCACTGTCAACAATGGACATCGATCAGTGATCTTCTTGTAGATATGATTTATTGCAAAACACGACATTGGTAAAATCAACGGGTTTTCTGAGATTTCGCTCTCAACGTGAATGGCTGGGGACTTTTTGGGACATAAGCAAACCACAGACTTTAATAGCTTATTGAATAGGGAACAGTCTGACCTTCACGGCTTTGCTTATTGATTGTTCAGAGATAGCAGCCGCAACCTGAGCGAATTGTTCATATTATCCACTTTTTGTTCACTTTTCGAAACCATGTACAAAATCATATCTCAGACTTCTAGTACTAGCAAAGCGAAAGCCGTGCCTGGCTGATCATACAGACAAATGAACAACGCTGTCTCTTCTCTCCGTGCAGTGCAGTGACCTTCATGATGATGTCAGACATTTCAAAACACGCAGAAAACAATATGGCGGCCGAGTTGCTGAAACGAGACCAGCGACAGGCGGCAAGCCCGAGACAAAATATCTCGACATCTTCCAACTTCTACACCTCCGGAGATGGCCGTCTGTTCTGTGAAAATCTTGGTGTAAAGCACGTGCAGTACGAGTTGTCGAGGAAGACGGAGTATGCAAGCCCGTTTTATTTGTACAGTCGAGCCCAGATCGAGGACAATGTGAGACAGTACAAAACTGCACTCGAGAAACATGGAGTGAACCATTTGTTAGGTTTGTCTTTCTATCATTTTTTAACGATTGCAAATGACATAAGCCTCACTAATTATAAGCTTCATGCCTACAATAACATATTTTCCAGTAAGAACTTAAGCGAAGTCATGTCTTTTAGGTATGACCTCAGATAACCTCGGCGTGACCTCACGCTGCCACAGCTCATTGTTAAGCATACGTCTCGTATTTTAAGTAGTTTCTCAGGCAAGGTTATTAAATTCTGAAATTAATAAAACGTTGACAAAATTATTGCGTTAATCGCAATGTTGCTAATGGATATAACACAATTGTCTGCACTAAAATGCACAGGCGTTTGGCACATTGCTGGGATAATAATAATATTTAATATGTAGAATGTCTATATACGACTTGATTATTCAGTAAAAGAATCACCGTACATGAGATATTAGTGTAGGCCTATAGACCTACATGACGACTGGCATACCGAGTGGCTATGGCTGCCTGGCTCGGGCCAGGCGAACGCACTGCATAATCATCAATGTGTAGAATGTCTACATGACTTGATTATTTAATAAAAATAACGGTACGTGATATTACTGTACATGTCGGCTATAGCTGCAGGGCTTTGGCCCGGCTTGGGCCCGTTGTCCACTGCTGCACATGTCTGTGCAGCAGTGGACAACGGGCCCAAGCCGGGCCAAAGCCCTGCAGCTACAGCCGCTCGGTTAAGCTAGCCGACATGTACAGTAATATCACGTACCGTTATTCTTTATTAAATAATCAAGTCATGTAGACATTCTACACATTGATGATTATGCAGTGCGTTCGCCTGGCCCGAGCCAGCAGCCGTAGCCACTCGGTATAATGCCAGTCAACATGTAGGCCTATAGGCCTACACTAATATCTCACGTACGGTGATTCTTTTACTAAATAATCAACTCTACATATTAAATACGATTATTATCCCAGCAATGTGCCAAGCGCCTGTGCTAAAATGCACGAAATTGCAAATTGATTGACGAAAGAGCCGTTCAATCAAATCCTGCAGACAAGCAGATTACTCACGGCACGATGGGTGGATATTGGGGTCTTCTCGGGGTCACTGTCGCTAAAGCAACATACGTGACCCGGAATAATAGGATTTGAAAAAATGACCCTCCATCGTAAGGCTGCATTCACAGCTAGCGATGCACTGGCAAACCAGGAGTAATTAGTCTAAGAAATAAATGTAAATGTCATAATTATGAAATATTAAATATTAAATATCAATTTTACCAATAAAGCCGATGGATATTGCATCAGGGTTGAGCTTCTTTTCTGCCAATCGAAGCTTTTTAAAATCACTGAACGTGTGTGAATTATACTTGACGTTGTAGTCTACGGTGCGTCCGGATATATCAAATATAATTTATACACGTTCATTGATTTTGTCAAGTGTTGTTGAGCAGAAAAGAAGCTTTACCCTGATGTGATACCAAACGGTTGTATTGATAATACATATATTTCATAAATTGCGATATTAATAAAATGTTCCTTAGACTATTTACTTCTAGTTCGCCCGTGACGATGTGTCAGTAAACTCTTTGGAGGCTAGGAGTGGAAGGTGATCGATTAAATGCAGGCGACCATCGTTATCTTAAAAACTGAATTGTAAGACGGTTTATATTTTGTCATACAGCTCAGAAGGGAATCACTTTACTTTCAAAACTGACTACTCGCACAAAAAGCTTGAACGTAACTGACTACTCGCACAAAAAGCTTGAACGTTTTAATGGATAAAGTTTTGATAGATCAAATTTATTCTGAATACAATATATTGACATGGAGTGATAATGGTTGGGCCAAACATTTTCAGAATAAGCAACATTTAATTTCAGTGTCTAAGATCATGAACGTGCTAAAAAATCTGAAGAACAGGAAATAAAATAGTGCAATCACCAAACTTGTTTATAAAGTACCATCCAATATAGTTTCTACAATAAACCCTACCATCAGTTCAAAGTAAATTTTTCATTATTTACCATTAAAGGCAGAAGTAGACTCTTGAAATAAAGGCCTGTCTACAACTTCCTACGAAACATTTAGCATTTTAATTTGTCAAAATTGAGGTAGTTAGCGCATCAAAAATGAAGACTTAAAGTTTTGCTCAATTTTTTTCTCCAGCAAATTTTCAACAATTCTCTTTCCAAAGCAGAGTGAAAATTGGGGGTCACGATGCAAATTTTAGTAATGGAGAAACAAATGACCTAATATTTACAATTATTTGAAATTCAAAAAGTCGTAATACCTGTGTTATCTGTAGTGAGAAATTCCCGATATTAACCAAACTAAGCCTGTAAAAACTGTATTTACTCCCTAAGCTTCGAAACGTGTTCCAAATAGGCGCATTCTACCTTGAAAGAAGGAATTTTTAACAAGTTATAGTACTTTGTAGTACATGTCCCTAATTCTCTTTTACCTGTCTTCCAGGCTTTACAGTTCAAGCTAACAACAATCTAGAAATACTGCGACTCCTTCAAAAACTCGGATGTTCGGCGGTTTGTTCCAGTGGCAATGAGATGCGGATTGCAATGATGGCAGGATTCAATCCCAGTTTGATGGTATTCAACGGGAATGGAAAATTGCAATCTGAATTGGAATTCGCTGTCAAGTGTAACTCCATGATTAATGTGGATTCACTCTTCGATCTCAAGCACATCATCAAAGCTTGTAAAATGTTTCAGAAAAACGCAAGGGTGTTAATGAGACTTCATCCTGACCTGCAGTCGGTATGTTAATTTTATTGACTTGTTTTTGTTTACCCCAGTGCAGCAGATCTGAAAGAAAGCCTGCAAGAGTATTTAAATGCCATATTGTCACAACATCTTCCTATAAAAAGATTATGTCAGGATATAAGGAATCACTCAGCATGCCTTTCAAGAACTCCATATTCATTTTGCGTCTTTAGCCTTCTTAAACATTGAGTGCCTGCTGGTGATCTGTGTGGCGCCTTATTTGCAAATGTACTATTGAAAGTTGGCTTTGACCGAACAGGTATATAAAGTTTCCCGAGTAAAGAGCAATAATGATGTTCCGGCCTGGTAGAATGAAAGGGAAATGCTATGATAAGGAAATACAGATGACAAGGCATCATTATTGTCGTCGTCGTCATCATCATCATCATCATCATCATCATCATCATCATCATCATCAAAACTATCATCATCTCTGTAAAATCATTGCAATCATAATCGTATTGATCGTATTTCCACACGATATGTATATTTTCTGTGTTATCTTAGATTGTGTATATTATGTGTAATTATGCAAGAATAGTTTATGTACAGAACATGCACTTTCCGGG
Organism: Ptychodera flava; assembly: GCF_041260155.1. NCBI lineage: Eukaryota > Metazoa > Hemichordata > Enteropneusta > Ptychoderidae > Ptychodera > Ptychodera flava. The sequence goes on from NW_027248395.1 coordinate 475,881, forward strand.
CTTTAATATGCAATTTTCAAAATATACAGAATAATAATATTTATTTCTTTAAAGCGCACTACACATACGTCTCAGTGCGCTTTACACATTTACAATTGATAAAATACCAGCAAAGCATGACAAACTAAAATGTAAACACAATCAAATTAGGCAAAAACATAAATGGTTAAAAATGATGAAAATTTCTGCAGAGTAAAAACAGTCAAAATACAAAAAAATATTATTAAAATATACAGAGTAAGTAGCAGAAAATGTTAAAATAAATCAAGCATCAGTGGTTACGGTAAAATGGTGACCTTCCAAAACATTAGTAATAGTGCTTTACAAAAAGGTGAGTCTTTAAAACGCGCTTAAAACAGTCAACGGACTGGCATTACGATATCAGGAGGCAATGAGTTCCATAGAGAAGGTGCGCAGACAGAGAAAGCTCTCTGCCCATATGCCTTGTTGAACATTCCACGCGGTGGCACTAAACGTAACGAATCACTCGATCTGAGATCTCAGGTAGGGGTGTATATCTCGATCAGATCCATGAGATAAAGTGGAGCAACACGATGAACTATTTTAAAGGTCGTCAACAAGATTTTGAATTTAATTCTAGCTTCTACGGGCAGCCAGTGTAGATCAATGAAAACAGGTGTGATATTATCAGAATGAAGCAGACAGATACTATTTGTTAAAGTGAAGTATATTTTTATTTTCCAGGATTCTCTCCAAGATAATGCAGATGTTGAATCCACCAAATTTGGCATGCATCAGAACGACTTTGATTCCGCCCTGCAAATAGTTAAAGATGAACCATTGATAGAACTTGTGGGTTTACACTGTCATCTTGAAGCCAGCATTGAAAATGTCGATCTATTTCAGTGAGTATGGTAACCTCATATTTCCTTCAGTCTTGATTCATAGGAAAATGAAAACTCATATTCAGATATTTTCTGCTTCTACTTTGAAGATTCGCCATAATTATCTATCTGATTGACAAAGTATAAATTAATTTGCTAATTATTGTCGTATTATAATATGCTGGAGCAAGTTTATATGAAAAATTATATACTAGTATATTGATGGCGTAAATAGTGCGATCTGAATGGTCGAGACTTGAAAATAAACCGTGCTTTTCAATTTCAATTTTAATTTAAAAATATTAAGGTATTGTCACGTAGCGTGGCTTGATATAGCAGTAGACGTATAAGAGACGGCACGATACACAGAAATACACTTTAAGGTAAAGGGCGACGAATTCGGACGCGCACACGCTTTAGAACGTTTCTGCGCAGATTTAACTCCAGCCTGCCGCAAATGGGTTATTTGTAGCGCATATATTTAACATCACCTGTCATTGTTGAAATTGCGCTTTTTACCTAATTTTTTGACCCAGTGTCTTAGAAATACATGTGCCTATACCTTGTCATATTTGAACCCCCTAGGAAGCTGGTTTTTATTCAATATCAGCGAAAAATTAACATTTCCTCCCATTTATGTGGCGCAAATTACCCATTCATCTGGAGATATTGTAAAAGTAGCGTGGTGACACCCTTTTATTAAAGGTGTAAACTAAATGGTATTATGTCAGGAGTTTATTCGCCAAGTTTGGTCAAAATGACACCATTCAAAGCGACAGGAAGAAAGTTCGAAAATTATGTTGTGATATAATTTCGATATCGTCATTTTGTAATCGATACTTATGTTAAAATTTCTTCACAAACATCATGAAAACTATACATTCGATAGATATGGATCTTAAGTCTTGGTATTTATTAAAATTAACTCGTTTGCTAAGCGTTTTATAATTGCTTTCTTTAGTTTAAGTGAATTATATCATTTTTATTCATTTCTAACGACGCCATTTTAACGTCCGTTTCCATGGAAACGAGCGTGGTGACCCCCATTTTTTATTTCATTTTGCACTTGCACAACTTCCAAGAATATTTGTGCAAAGTTTTCAAGAAATGACACCACAACTTAATTTTGACGTAATTCGTAGTACTTCACCTTAAGTCGTAGCACTTTATTCAGCTGAGTAACATAAGTTACACGGTAAAACTTCTATGTCTCACACTAGTCTAATAAATAGGCGTCGGTCACGGTCAGTGTCGTCTCGAGCGTCGCAACAGGTTCTCTACTTTAACACACTAAAATGCAGAGTTTATATTGGGTGAATATCTGGCTTTGTCATGACTTTGGTATGCGTATATCATTATCTAAAGAATTAACTAAAGACAGTCGGCATACGTGCAAAGGACAGGAAGCTCAGCTGTCATCAGTACATCTGTCAACATAACGCAGGAGGTCCTGCTTAAGCCTCCGGTCGGTGTTAATGACTTAAGCTGTTGTTAAAACAATACGTTCACTAAAGACGGATGAACGGTTACATCAAAGGTCACGAAAATAAACAAGGGAGTCGTTCTCACGATGCACCACGTGCAGAAGGGGTTACTATAGGTCACTGTCGGTCGTTCATTGTCAGTCATACAAACTAAATTCAAGTCATAAAATATCATATAATATTAACTATCGAGTGGCTACATCACAGTATAATAGCATTAAACCAACTTAGCAACGAATATACCACTCGACTTTGACCAGGTCAAAAAAGCTCCCGGAGTCTAAATTAAAAAGAATGGTTGGTAAGCTTGAAATAAAATTAGTATTTACATTTATAAAAATTAGAAAAGTGAGCAAAAGGAGTGCACATATGTTTTAGGCTTGTAAGAAACTAGTGTTATTCCGTCGCTTGGTGTTTTCTTTTAAATAGAGCACATTTTTAAAATCGACTCCTCTTCGAAATTTCCCTAAAATTCAACTTTTACGGATTCAATGATAAAGCTTTTTTGTTTCATATATATCTTCATTAATTCAAGAGACTACATTATACACACACTTTGCAATTTTCCTTTCACTGTAGATTAATGCAACACTATCCAGCTCACACATCTTGGTGGATTGTATCATCTTATGATCTTGTAAGGCAGCCTATAAACATCTCATATTTTGGCTGATGAAACCATCAGTCAAACGTTCATTTCTTTGGACATAATCTTTGAGATTTGAAAACCCCTATAAGGCAACTATATACTAATATCACAATTATCAACACCCTCATTTTATCTTATGGTTTTCTGTCAACTTCTATCACGAGTTCAGTAACTCATGGTTACTTACATTAGTGGTATAGCCCAAACACTCGTTCAACTGAATTGTTGCCTATTCAGAGTGTCTCTTCATTTGTGAGCCACATCATTTGCGTGCCCTTGACCTTTGTGTAAGTGATACAAAGATGTCAGTATACAGTTATGATTTATTCACTGAAAAGGCAGGCCAAGTCATTATCATCAACAACCATACAATTTCAATGAAATCATCCAATTCCAATTAAATAGCTTCACCGTTTATATATGTTTCATTGTTAGGGCATCTCTTGAACACATCATGGACTGGATTGATAAAGTTCGTGACATGGGATTTGATATTCATTATCTCAACATGGGTGAGGGACTTGGGTTGAACTACAGAAGACACATAGAAGTGAGTAAATCTAAATAATTTGGCAGACACTATCGCAGGGAGGGACCCTAAGAATGAGAAAAGATGTTTGCGTTTGCAATGTGAATGAACAAACAGCGACTTCGAGCTCAACAGAAAGTTAATCACAAACTTTAACACGATTGAAACTAGTTTATCAAAAATTGTACTATTTTGTTTAATATTAACCATTTTGCTTTCCACCTTCAAAATTCTGATTCAAAATTTGTATGTTGTGTAAATGTTCCGAGTAAAAACCAATGCATTACACTATCTGATTCAATATGGATCTAAACTTATGACTAATGTTAATATTTTCATCAATATATGTGAACTTGTGTTTATTTTCTTGGTCACGAATATATTAGCACAAATCTCAACTTGTTGTTTGCCGCAACCAAAATTACGTATTTCTATAAATTTGCAGAGTAGTCAGTCAGTCAAATATGTCCTGACTACATTTGACGTTTTATCAAGGCCTACTCTGAAGAAACGTCAGGGACATTCACAAAAGGCCCTGACTCAAACGTCATCAAATAAGGAATATTTTTGTATCATTTCATAGTATCATTTACACGAAAAATGAAACGGTTTCCAAGAAATGAGTTACATGCATACCTTTAAGTCATATGCATTAGTTGATGTGTTTTAGTATTGTTCGATGAAAACAATATTGCCATTTTACACCATTCAGTCATTTTGTAAAATGGAAGCTGTCAACATTTTGATTTCAATAGACTTTTCTTATAATTAGTCTCATCAAAGTTCCTATCACGTTAAAGGTCTGCTTTTCGGGCGAGGAAATGTGACAATTATATATATCATTTCATTTCTTTTTACAGGTTGAAGATAGCCAACTGAAACCAAAGGATTTTGTGAGTTCAATAGCAGACATAGTTAAAGTTAAAGATATCTGTCTCATCCTGGAACCAGGCATGTCCATTATTCGTAACACTGGAATACTGGTCACCAAGGTCGTCGGAGTCAAAACAAATGAAAATAAAAAGTAAGGGGAAAATGGAGTTGCCAAACTTCGTGTACAGGTTCTCTAGTTTTCTAATGGAAACAATAAGTTTTTCATATAACACGATTGGAACCAATTTGGTTTTGATTGTTCAAATTTATCAAAATTGTTAAGCGGGCTCTAGCTAAAAGTTGCCATCATACAAATTACCCATTTTTAAAACAAGTGAGTTGCAAATAAAAAGAAAAAGAAATTGGATGAGGTAAAATTTGCTGCTTAAACCATGATTACTACAATATCCTATTCTCCCAAATTAGTTCCAATCGTGTTCTTTGGAAAATGATTGTTTCCATCTTAAAACTGGAGAACCTGCACACACACATGTTTCAGTTCAAAGCGATTTGTGTCATGCTTATTAGCATTAGAAAACATAAACAAGGTTTATACAGTTTCAAGATTTACCCATTCGTAACGTTGGTTGTTGATTTAAAATAATTTACGAACCATTTTGACACAATTATAACTTTCGGGATGTGTCATATTTTTTGTTAACACCATCATTCATCTATCGACCTTCATGTGTGTGCATTGATTTTTTTCTATCAACAAGCTTGAAATGAAAAAACCTAAAACATTGTTGTTTTTTTTTCAGTTTTATAGTCATAGACGGGTCGATGACCGAAGTAATCAGACCCACTCTGTATGGAGCCTACCATTACATCCAACTGATCGAACCAACTCAGGTAATACTCCCATAAACGCAATTTATTAAAACTGTACGAAAAGTCAAAGTTTAGCTTTACCTGGGTGGGCACAGTTGACGAAGTACCACCTTTTTACCATATTTGTCAGTATTACCTTGGCAAACATGGTAAAAACGTGGTCCTCTGTCGTATTTGCCGAGGTGGGTAAAGAATATGGCAAACTTTACTATTCGCACAGCATTTCCTCTGCAAAATACTATCATTTTACATTCCTCGAAATTTAAGTTTTCATTGACAATAAGAACAGCGGGAATAGTGTTCTGTATGTCACTTTCTTCAACATTTTAATTTTTACTTGCAATAGAAATACCAGGCAGAGAGTTCAGCTCAAAGCTGAGTATTATTTATTCACCCAAAAAGTGATGACTGTACTTTACCCATACCGTGAAAATTTCTTAACGTGCTTCAGTTTATAGACGGACCAGCTGGCCATGCCTTGACTTGTTAACCTGCGACTTTACCTGTCAATCATTTCCCCTGCATTAAGTTACAACATTAAAAATTTAAAATTTAAAATCATTCATTGCCTGATAAACAGTCTAAAGCATGACTAGATAATCATACAAAGCATGAATTCCAATGTAGCTTTCTACTAAACCAATGTTATTCTAATCCCCAGAATCCCATTCCATATTCATATCAATTATCTGATAATCTCCTGATACAATTCAGTACATTGCAACTGCATGCAAATCTGCTATAATATATGCAAATTGGTTTATATCTTGAAGTAACAAAGTCTTATACTCCCCTGACAGTGTAAGAAGGAAGGCAGGAAGTTTGACGTGGTCGGACCAATCCGAGAGAGCACAGACTTTCTTGCCGAAGGCCACTATTTACCATACCCTCATGAAGGGTGTGGTCTTGCAATAAGGGATGTCGGTGCATATTGCAGTACGATGTCATCCAATTATAACATGAGGGTATGTAATACACTACATTTACATTAAAATTATGAGACACGTCACTATTCATAATGTGGAAGGGATTAAAAGGTTTGTATCTGATGAGAATAACATGCACACTAATCTCAAAGGGGATACCTATATGTGAGAGCAAATATTGGGGAAATCATGGAAATAAGATGTTAGAAAAAATTACTATGATAATTTCCTTTCGAAAGTAAAACGATTATACAATGCTTTCTTACGGCGTGAAACACCTACTGGAATATAATATGTTATATGCAATATGATCGGAACTAATTCGGGATAATTGGATAGTGAACTGATGCCGGCTTAATCTGCATATGTAAACTCATTTACTTTTCTATTTTAGCAGTTCACTTGTTTTTATGAGTAATTTGTAATATTGCAGCTTTCAGCTTTAAGGCATGCAACACTTTTGAGAAATTTGAACAATATAAAGATCCAATTCTCACAAATTAGTTCCAATCGTGTTACATAACACACGATTCAAATTAATTTGAAATAGAAACGACTGACACTATCTATATTGTAATATTTACAGCAAAAGCCGGCTGAGGTACTTGTAGAAGGAAGCACGTGGAGGATTATTCGTCATGCAGAAACATTTGATGATCTACTAAAGCCTTACCTTGGTCTGCCATCTCTGGGCGTTTACAAGGAATACATCGATACCACTGAAGTCCATCTGGGAACGATGCATCCTTGGTTGACATGGATGCACTAGAGAGGGCGCTGTTCATCTTGCCAGATGAAAGTTAAATGAAAGTGATTCGTAGTCTTGTGACCGTGAACTCAGAGCATATCGGCAACTTTTTGCAGTGGCGCTATTTCTACCTGTGTGTGAATCCCGTCTGGTCTATTTGTACCAAATTTACTTTTTATAACAGCGATTACTTCCGAGTACCCGGTAGTCGTTCTTGTGACATTGACATTTTGACAGAAAGGTGAAGAACCTTAAATATTCTATCTGCTAACCGTCAGATATAAATTTACAAACAGCTTCTTGAATTATTTTGCAGCGAGTTTACTTTGAAGAATGAATCATTTGCATTCACAATTTTTTAATGATATACAAAGCCTCTTTACTCAAGTATGTCATATTGTAGAGAACAAATAAACTGAACTTTTGCCAGCACACTCCATTTTGGTTGGAACAGATCATAGCCATAGCATTTTGGATAGATCATTGCCATAGACATTTGAACTACCTTTAGTAAAGTTCAAGTATGTTCTGTGTACTTTGAAAGTACAGTACTTATAACTGTACCACAGGCGACCCAATAAGTATTACTGAGTTTTTTACACTGTTTTCTCTATCATTTTCTCTTCTTTCTTCATGCTCTGAATGATCGGAATAAATAAAATAAATGGTTTATATAACCTAACCTAGCCTCTGTGACTCTTTATTTATTTCACACTCCATTACAAGGACGTATATCTCTCATACACACATGCTGTAATTAATTAGTCAACAAAACTAATTATGCTAATTCGTGGACTTATCAGAGGTTGGTCAACATTGGAAAGATAGTGATGTTAATGAAGCCCGTTTTAGTAACCATTCCTATCTTTCGCGATGGCGACCAACCCGTAAAATCCCTGATAAGTCCACGGATTAGCATAATTAGTTGTGTTGACTAATTAATTACAGCATGTGTGTATGAGAGATACACGTCCTTGTAATGGAGTGTAAAATAAATAAAGAGTCACAGAGGCTTGGTTAGGTTATATAACCATTTATTTTATTTACTCCGATCAGTCAGAGCATGAAGAAAGAAGAGAAAATGATAGAGAAAACAGTGTGAAAAACTCAGTAATACTTATTGGGTCGCCTGTGACTGTACCTGTATATTATGTACAGATGGCTATCACTGAAATTCATGCTGGCGACATTTATGGAGTAGCATATTTTGTACTCTTGTTTGAAAAGGTGGTGATCTCAATGAAATGTTCATTTTTAGCTCTCAATTGTACATCTCTGTTTTCACAGTTACTTTGTACAGTATGTACTCTGATTCAGAGATTTAAAACCAAAATGTGACTGAAAACAAAACATATATTGCAGTCTATCATATAATAAAAAGAACTTGAAAATAATTGAAAATATGAATACAATGTCAAAGTTTTGTGAATGACGTTTTTGATTTTCTAACTGTCTAGTAAATAAATGTCTTACGGACCAGGAAAGATGTTATATTACAACATGAAACAACTAGCTGGAGTCTCTTCAAAACGTAGTCTTGTACATCAGTTAAAAGTAACTATCCCTGCATTACCTACTGACAAGAAGTAAATGTGATAACTTGTGACAAGTATTAAATGGATTTGATGCAGCGATGTAATTATTCTCCAGATTCTGCTTGTTCCTAGTGTCAATGCACCATTTCGATACTTTAAAGTCGAAACTTGCAAAGGATGTCGATAGAAACTCATCGACTCTGTTATCTCAAAAATTTTGCCAGCGGCTGTAACACAGCATATGGCAATGGTTCATCTTTCAGATATCTGCAAGGATGGTTTGAAAGTTTCCAGGAGGGCATTAAAGTTGTATGTAGGGAGAGGTAGGTTGTAAGGTCAAATACATTTTTTTTGGCTTGCTCGTGTAAACGATTGGAACTAATATGAGATAATAGGATATTGTAGTAATGTTGGTAAATTAGCAAATTTAAGCTCATCGAGTTTTTTTGCAATTTACTTGTTTTATAGGGAACACGATTAGAACTAATTTGGGATAATTGGATCCGCGTATTTTTCAAATTTCTAAAATGTGTTAGATGCCCTATAGCTTATTGTTGCAATATTCAAACGTGCTCATAAAAATAAATGTATAACTTAAAAAGAAAAGCAGATAAGCCTACATTTGCAGCAGAAACCGACATTACTTCACCATCCAATTATCCCAAAGTAGTTCCAATCGTGTTGGGGTAATTTGTAATGTTGCAACTTTAAGCTATAGGGCACTTAACACTCTTGATAAATTTGAACAATTAAAACTCCCCCTAATCTGTTTCAGTCGTGTTGTGTCTTAAATGTTTACTGTCCTTAGGGAGCATTTTATTATTTTGTAGGGAATAACGGGTAAAACAATGGATTTTTATCATAACCTCACAGCAGTTCATTTTTCACCAATCCCTGAGCGGAACATCGATTTCGCACAGGATCTATTACTGTAACAATATAAACGAGTCATCAAATAGTCAGGTGGCTTAGCAACAAAAAACATCAAGATCGTTACACGGATGACAAAAGTGCCAAATTTGCTACAGAGGTTCACATATGTGTGTAGATCAAAATTAGCTATTGCTCCAAAAATTTGGGCCACCGAAAAGGCTCGATGACGTCATAAATTCAAAATGGCCGCCATTATATTGCTTAAAAATGGTAAAATACGGTTTATTCCGCCAGTTTTCAATATTCTTTTGAATAAAGTGACACAAACATTCTCCATTATGAATATAACATTGAATTGATGCAAATTAATTATTAAGATGACGTCATTAAGCTAAAATGGCCGACCAAATTTAAAATGTCCGCCGTAACATTGTCAAAAAATGTTAAAACACTTGTAATTTAGTCTGTTTTCAGCATTTTATCACCTGAACTGAAATAAACACCCCAAATTACAGACAAAACATATAATTGATGCAAAATAATTATTATGATGACGTCATAAACCCAAAATGGAAACCGAAAGTTACAAAATGGACGATTATGAAGTTCACTGTGCTTGGTAAAATAGCCCATTTACGTGACAAAATGATTAGTTTAAAGGTAATGTACAATTTGTATTAATTTTCCATAAATTCAAAATAAGGTAAATGTATCAAAACTCAGCCAATAAGTTCAACATAGGTAACACACTTTTATGAGATTATTGATTATTAAACAATGGTCTGTGTATGAAAAATCAAATCGATATAAAGGAAATGATGGCAACTTCACATACTGGTTCTACCTTTGCTTGTGATACGGTATAGTGAGTAGATCAATGTGGTTTCGTGATAAGGGAAACATTATGAGAAACCAGTGAATCGATAGTGCTTTGACCCTTGTAATGTGACCTTGGTCCCAGAAAAAAGTTTTATGTTGGTGATTCCTCCTGGTGGCATTTCGGGCCAAAGTGGGTCCCTTCTTCAGTCACTTCAATGGTTTTGTATTCCCACGTGCTCAATTCAGTGGTAGCCATTGTTCAACAAAGAGAGATGCTAAGATTATTATGTTGTGGTCTGATTGTTGCGTGAATTTTTGCTCAGACCGTTCATTTGTACTCTCATTATGTTTGAATTTTGCTTGAAGGGGGATATCTTGTATGTTTTTCTTCCTTTTATACGTTATTATAGGTTTTCTGGAAACACGATGGCCAGCGTTTAATCGCTCTTCATTATTTTCCAGTTTCTTATCACATTGTTTGATAAGGCTGGTTTTGATGAGGTTGTGCTGACAAGTTTTTTGTTACATCATTATTCTTACTTTTGTTGATGAAGGATGGCTGACGTTTTGTTACATTAACTTCTTTTTGATACATGCTATGTCTTCCTTATTGTTATCTCGTTGTTGAAGGTTTTGCGTTGAGAAATTGACCTTTTTTATGAAGTCCATATTGTTGTTGCATGTACGAACATATCTGAGTAATTCACCTTCAATGAAGCATTTGAAGGTTGGTGGCAGATAAATATCGTCAGATGTGTTTGTGTGGGTTTTAAAATCGAGCCATCTCTCTCGATTGCGTCTCTGACATTTGAAGACCATAAGGTCAAGGTATGAGATTTTGTCGATAGAATGTTCAATTATGAATTCCCAAGTTGAAAGTAGGGTACAGGGTGTTGCACTCCTCGTCAAATGTTCTGAATGTTAGAAGTTGATGTTCTTTCCTTTGTAAATAATGAAAATGTCACCTTTTAAATTCCATACGAATATTTTACCAGATTTGGGATTTAATATAACTTTCTCCGTTTCATGGTATGTGATATCAGCTATTTCTGTTGAGCCCATGCTGCATCCATAGATTTGTTTGTATTTTTCTCAGTTGAATTAAAATATTTTGCGTTTCAGAATAATCGACAGTAAGGCTTTTATGTACGTTGTTGGTGGGTGTTTGTATCATATCAGTTGGCTGGTATTGTTTCAGAGTCCAACGCTACGATCGCTGCAATTATGGCTTCAGTTTTGGAATGTTTTTCTACTTTGATACCACGTCTAATGTTACAAGAATAGAGTTGCTTGTTTTTTATTGATTCTAACTAGTTAATGAAGTTTTTTGTGTCCCTGACATATGTAAGTCGTCTTTGGACGATTGGTTTTATGACAAAGTCTAGAAATTCCGGTATTTGGTTTATTAGGCTCGAGCAGCCAGTTCTATTGAGACGTTGGGTGATGATTGTTTCTTCGAATTCTGCTTTGGTTTTGTGTATTTTTGGCAGGAGATACCATCGTGGTGTACAAATTATTCTACTTATGGGAATAGGGAAACTGTAAATCACCTCGTCAATGATCTTCTTGTCGCAGATAAATGATTTCATATACAATACCCACCGTATAGTTAATGTCGCCAAGTGTAATAGTGTACATTTCGCAGCTGTCTATAACTTTTTTTAATGTCATTTGTCTTATTCACAATTGATATGCCTCTTCCTTTATTGATGGGTTTTATTGAGATGTGCTTGCTTTTAGACAGATTGTTCGGGGCAGTCTTTCTGCTAGAGTCATGTTCTTTCTGATGTGGGTTGCGAATGGAATTTCCTCTATCGATCTAAGTTGCTTCGAGACAGTTTTACAATGTTTTGGGTTTTCCGCTGTTAGTTGAACCGAACATGGACTTATCTTGGAACAGATGTCTGATTGATTGATTGTTTGTTTCTTATGATATTGCACAATCATATGATGCGAATAGATTTGTTGATATCTCATACGACAATTTTTCTGTATAGGCACGTCGGAGTGGGAATAAATTTCCAGCCTTTGCTTAATGCTTTGATTGCAACATTTGTCAATGTTTGATTTGTAAGATTGTGGATGAATCTGAGAATCTTTCTGAGTTCTTGTCTTTGTTTACCCTGTAAATGTTCTTCCTGCCTTTTTTATCATTTTGGTTTCCAAACAGAAAAACGAGACCAAAAACGAAAGGCAAAGACACTTTTCATAAAATTCACGAAAGCTGCAAAAAAGTACTAAGCTAAGCTAGCTTCAAAAAGCAATAAAAGTCTTCTCTTTGTTCATAAAACCCTGACCAAGCGATATTTTTTTAGGCCAGCACATCCTCCAAAAAGAGAACTACTGTAGCACAAAACTATGTGTCTGTCACCACACATCGAGACATAAAAACCCAGAAAATTCAACAAACAAAAAGGCTTCTGAAACAAAGGAAGCAAAAGACCAAAATCACAAACATAAAACCTTTTTTTCGGGGACCAAGGTCACATGACCAGGGTCAAGGCATGATTTATTTACCTGTTTCTCGCCATGTTTTTCGTTATAATGAAATCACACTACTATTGATCTACTCACTATATCGTAACACTTTCAAAAGGTAGAACCAATGGGTAAAGTTGCCATCATTTCCTTTAAATTGATTCCGTTTTTCAGACAGAGGCCATTTTTAAATAATTTCATAATAGTTTGTAATTTGTGTTGAGCTTATTAGCTAAGTTTTAGTACATTTATCATTTATTTTGAGTTTACGGATCATCAAGACAAATTGTACATTACCTTTAAACTATCACTTCGTCTCGTAAATGGGCTATTGTACTAAGCATAGTGAGCTTCATAATAGGCCATTTCGTAACTTTCGGTTGCCATTTTGGTTTATGACGTCATCACGATAATTGATTTACATCAATTGTATGTTTTTTCTGTAATTTGGGGTGCTAATTTCAGTTCAGGCACTAAAATGCTGGCAGGCTTAATAAACACTATTTGAATATTATCAGACAATATTATGGGGAATATTTTGAATTTGGTCGGCCATTTTGGCTTTATGACGTCATCATAATAATTGCTTTGCATCAATTGTATGTTGTATTTGTAATTTGGGATGTTTGTTCAGTTTATTCAAGAAAACCTTGAAAACTGCCTGAATTAGACGTATTTTACCATTTTAAGGGTTATAATGGCGGCCATTTTGAATTTATGACGTCATCGAGCCTTTCCGGTGGCCCAAATTTTTGGAGCAATAGCTAATTTTGATCTACATATATATGCGAACATCTGTAGCAAATTTGGCACTTTTGTCATCCGTGTAACGATATTTTTGTTAAGCCACCTGACTAAAAGCGGAAAATCTGTTGCATCAGATACAAGCGAGACAACACCAGGTACGTGCACAGTCTACGAGCTCAGCATCTCCTGACAATAGATCCAGTTTCCCGTACCACTTAGCAGTTGTTAAGTAAATCATATTTCAATATCAATGTAGCATTACATATCAAAACATCATAATATATTATCATAATACCTCATTATTTTAACATATTGAATGATATGACTATCAGTGCAAAACGAACAAAGTATATTTTTACATTCTGTTATAATTGGCAAACAAATAACCCGATGATAGATTAGATTCGATGGGTAATGATTGTTGAGAAATTGTGTTGTAAAATATAATGAGAACGCCACTCCAGTTTAAGCGACGGCATCAATTTACCGGTACAGACCTAGCCATAATTGCCTCCTTTCATTGTTTCGGTTGCTGCGTCATTTATCTAACCGATGCACATATCAGCTGTCGGTACATTATCGGCTTAATAGTTCAGAAATCCAGCGTTACGTACGGATTAAATTACCTTTATGAAGTATTTAATCAACTAATTTGTATAAATTTCAAGGACACCCTATTGGCTTGTTTGTGTTATTAGTTTTTTTTTCTGCAGAATTTAGTCCGAGATAGTGTATTTGTCATCCAATGGGAACGTTCAGCTGTTGGAAAAGTCTGGAATACAGGCATTTTTTCTTATTCCTTCAGTTATATAACTGAAGGAATACGAAAACACTAAAGATGATGGTAGAACTGTTTCAAGTCTTTTTGAAATTCTTCTTAATGATCCCTTAATATAGAATGACTTTTCTCAATTCAGGACGTCATTCAATATATTTTTGATGGCGTATTATTTTTGACATCCGCTTTCAATTTTGAAACCAATTATAACTTGTCATGTAAAATATGAAGCAGTCTCGTCAACCTTAATCTACACTTATAGGTCAAAGGTCAAAAGGGGTGTTCAAACTGGGCGTCCTTACAATATCACATCCGAAACTATTTGCGCATGCGCAACGTTTTAATTAGTTGGGCTCATTACATTATTATACTGTTTAATACCATATCATAGTACAGATAGCGTCATTATTTGACGAAACATCTCTGTTTTCTGATCAGTTATTTTACTCTCCTCGTAGCAAAAGGGTTCCACATTCTGCGTCAATTTTTTCCGGCGTATAACAATTATTATTAGTTATGGCTAACCTGAAAAGTATCTACCTAAATCCGGGGTACATGGACAAAGCTTGGAACCAGTTTCTGCAATATTCTGATGAACGCGAAGTGATCAGTGGGTGGATTGACAGTAATCTACCGAGACACATCACAACGCAAGATGAAGATGAAGGAATAAGTATTCTAAGTATCGGAGGAGGTACAGGTATGACCTTTGAACTTTAAGTTATTGTTGCATTCTTTGAAAATATCGTTACTCAATGATTGCATGGTCCAAACAGGTGACATTCGAGGTGGAAAATTCGGAGAAACACGTCAATGAGAATATTTACAGTGACATGAGATAGCAGTGTGTGATAAACAAAAACGTGGAAAGCATGATGATTTTCAACGCGAAGAAATAATTTGCATAATTTACACACAGTGACTGTAACAGTGCATTGAAATGTTTACCAATTATCCTGGAAAAATGATGTTTCTGGCCGTGATACTTATAGAGAATGCTATTCAAGCCCGTGTTATGCTGTGAGGCGGCGAACTAAACTCTTGCAGAACTCACCTCTAGCTAGAAATACGTCACAGTGTGTAATGACTTTTTAAAGGCAGCTCTTTGTCACAGCAATGTCAAAGTATTGATGACAGATTAGGCGTAAAAAACTAGCAACAGATGAAGTCACTGATAAATAGCGAGAAGGAACAAGCGATGAATGAGAGAGCGGAGATGCTGAGAATATATGAGACGAGTGATGAATGGATAGTGTCAGAATTATCTGCCCCTACAGCCGTGCATAGCATACAGAAAATATAATCACTTTATGAGCTGATTACGACGTCACGCAAAATATTGATTTCATTTAGTTCAATTAATGCTGACACTTGATCACTTAATTACATGATTAATACATTCCTATTTATATTCTAATGTATTTGCAGGAGAAGTCGACTCACACGTGATCAAGTCCCTTCAAACGATAACAACCAGGATCCTAAATGTGGCCGTTGAACCGAGCAGACGAGATCTAGAAATTTACAAAAGCTTGGTAGAAAATCGAAAAGAATTTGAGTGTGTAAATTTTGAATGGAAGCAGATGACATCGGGCGAATACCGAGTAAGTCTAAACACTGGCAGAACTGGAAACTAAAATTCATTTCAATGTGGTTGGTGAAATGATAGGCGATTGTTTCATATAATGACGTAATGTTCTTGATCTCTGGGAGAGAGAGAGAGAGAGAGAGAGAGAGAGAGAGAGAGAGAGAGAGAGAGAGAGAGAGAGAGAGAGAGAGAGAGAGAGAGAGAGAGAGTTCAGTGGTGTCTTTAGGTCAAATTAGCAATTTCAAAGAATTTACGTGAGAAAACCATGCCATCAAACCAAATAACGTCATATCCATTATTTATGTTAATGGAACAGAAAATTTACGCTGTTTTAGAGTAAATTGATCACAAAGTTCATTAATAATTACAGTTTCAATGTGTACATCTTTTTCATATTATACACGGTATGCTGTATGTGGAAATATTGTCTGATGACGAATACGTCATGAACTGCAGCTAATAATGATTACCACTCACATAATTTTAATATAGTAATTACAAAGACAGATAACCACAGTGACTCTATATCGGTTGAAATTAACTTGTTAATGATAACAAACTTTGTGTAATAAAATTCTTGAATGATGTACAAGTAATTGAAACAGTCAAATGAATCATTACGCATACCTTTCGCATTTTCAACCTGAGGCCCGATATAAAAGTAGACGTTTCCGGTAACTTAACAGTCCTATTTCAAACCCTTCGACCCTATACACCTGTTTCTGCATATCAAAAATCCAAGCATGAAACATTCCCCAACAAAGTTTCTCTATTCCTTAAGCCTGATTCAGCTCGACAAGAACGTGGCGCTTAAAGGCACTGTTCGTGATCCCAGGGATCGCCTTTGTTCTAGTCTGTAAGAGGATTATGGAGGTGTTATAGCCTTTTGTTTTCCATTGAAATTGTAATCTGATAAGTAAATTTTCTGAGGAGACAATCTGGTGCCAACACAGGCCTTTAAAATTACCTTAAACACTAGTATCGGATCGGTAGCGACTTAGTGTCTACTTTTGGCCTTGTTGTTGTCATAACAACAGCTGGAGATAACATCTGGCAAACAAACGAGACTGATATTTTCTTTTTTTTATGCAAAGTATGTTGATCAGTATTTGTCGACTATTTAAACACTGATGTTCGTGAAGATGGTAATTTTAAGTGACACGATGTTGTCAATCAGATGGGACGGTGATCAGATTGAAATAAAATCTGCTGACGGCCTGATGTGACAAAGACGCAAGACTGGCGTAAGTTGTCAATGTTGAAGCAATATTGAAAGTATGTTCATTAGTATCAGTAGACACTTTTGAACATTCACAAACACAAGCTGTGAAAATCTTTCAATCCGATTGTTGACAACAGTGAAAGACACAATAGCGTAATTTCTCGTAACTGTCGGATAAATATGCTAATGAGACAAAGAACGACTGGTATGAATAAAATTAAAAAGTATATTGAAATACCGCAAAATTGTTATTGCGTACATTGTATCATGCATTATCTTAGTTTAAACCAACCTTGTTCAGCAACAATGGTGTCAGAGTTAAAGGAAATCAAAATTAACTAAGCTTACTACACAGCTGTTTTCTAGTTTTTAGTCACGTGACCTTATTACCTATCATTGTCACAAATTCCATGCGATTAATTACGCCATCTTTAAAAGGGAGATTAAAAGTCACATATGTCTTCCTTTTCCGACTTTTGACTGATTGACTTGTACGACGTTCGGAGCAATTCAAAAGAAAAAGAAACAAATACTCATATTAGGCACACGGTTACTCTACTGTGATTAAAGTAAACGATATCTCGTTTTGGTGTATAGGAGTATGTGCACGCGATGACAGGACATAAAGCTGCCTTGAAATTTAAAATGTAGGCATAGGCTTGCCTTTGTATAGTGACAGGAAATTATTTGCGATTCGGGTTCGGTTCGGTATGCTCTGTTCATTTGTGAGCAAGCTATGAATTTCATAATGCAGCAGTTTTATTGCACGTTGCTTGAATCATAAAATATTTATGGGGCATATTTCATAAAATGAGATGAAGTGAATAATGAGAGTCATATTATAAGGATTATGTTACAAATGATGTGTAAATTGGTGTCCTCATTTCACGTCAAACTACACTTCATTTGGTTTATGAGTATACCGCCATGGGCAACGTGTTTTAATATCAGGTTGAGCATTACGAGCTTGCTCGTGCGAATGGGAAATTCCCTTCTATCGCCATTTAAATAGGATGTAGGCACAGTAAAGAACTTGCAAATGATCTGGAGGGTGGGGTTAGTAGTAGATTTTTTTTCTTTCATAGTCTTTTGCACTTTGTCAGCACAAACCTGGTTTGCTGTTTTTCAATTTTAGAATTATTTTTATTTTAGTGTTCAGGTGGGGGAGTCGGGCCGAATATTATGGGCAGATGGCTTTAGAGGGCTAGTAAGAGATGAGCTAGAGGGGTTTACGTTCTAAATTCAACCTTGTAGTTACTACAAGTCTCTCTCTCTCTCTCTCTCTCTCTCTCTCTCTCTCTCTCTCTCTCACACACACACACACACACAGTAAGTGAGGCTACCCACAATTTCCCTTGATTTGGTCACTCAGACATTTTTTTGCTAAAGGCTTTTTCAATTTTATCAGTTTCTTAACAATTTTTAACTTACAATTTAAGTTCAGGATTATTTGTTAAAACTATGTTCCCAAATTATTGATTATGTTTAAAATTCAAGAGTGAATTCAATAAGAAGTCGATGTTTGGAGGTGCTAAAAATTGCACACTTGTCAAGGTAAAGTTATCAGAAACTAAGATGGTCTCATCATACCACCTGTCAGACATGCAAATTTCCTTTGTTACAAACATTAAAAAAAATCAATACCCCTTTCTTTTGGCAACACAGATAAACCTTATTCCTTAGTTTCTTGACAATATTGTGTATGGCTGTCAAAAATCTCTGTCGACAAATTACAAAATTGTTATCTCCTCCGCGGAAAAGGGGTTGATCTTCTCATTATTCACAGTGAGAAATCAGAAAATTGTGGTTATCAGAACTATGTTGCCAGAATTTTGAAATATGGACCGAGTTGTTCTGTGTACAGAAGAAATTTGCTTCAGTTCAGTGAGTGATCTCCGTGTGTATGGATCATGGAGAATTGTGGGTAGCCTCACTTACTGTGTCCCAACGGTTGATAAATGTACATTTCAACAGAAGAATAAACGTGAAAATTAAACGTGAATCCTTACCTGTTACAAATGTTTCAAATGTCACCTTTGCTCTGATCAATAGATGAGAGAAAGTATATGTACTGTTACGTAGAACGTTCGTCAATTTATCGGATGCAAAGGTTAGTATACATGTAGCCGTCGATACATCTTATGTAAGCCAACTTCATGAAATAGATCAGTTGCATATTAATGAGGAACGGTGACAAGCAACACAGAGTCGATGGTTAATAGACAAATTTAACTTTTTTAACCTTTTTCGGAAGTCCTGCAGATGTGAGTCATCTCCGTAACAGTATCACGAGGAAATGAGCACCGTTAGTAATAAGGGTATTTTGCGCACAGTGGCGAATTTCGGTTCATATCGACAGGTTATGTTCGTCATACATGATATTAGACTAGGCATTGGTTGTCGACTCCACGTCTTGCACTGTTTTAATGAAAACAGTTTCATTTCTGTTGCAGAAATCTTACAGAGATAAGAAAACAAAGTTTGATCTGATTCACATGATACAAATGTTATACTACGTGGATGATGTAGAAGAAACCATTCGTGGCTTTTACGAAAACTATCTTAAACAGAATGGATGCCTGCTCATTATTATAGCTTCCGGTAAGTGACGTCAAAGATATATTTTACACCTTGTGTTTACACATAATGTTGGTCGTCAGTCTCTTTTCAGTATTACAGACAAACTCACTCTGTACTGCCAGTGAATGAATTGCCTGTCGTCTGTTAATGACACGTCAGTCTCGTTTCAGCATCGCTGAAACAAAGTCTCCTGCACTGGTGCACTGCCAGTGACCGAACCACCTGTCATCTGCTAATTACACGTTTTGGCGCCTTTCAGATAAGTCTCCATGCGGGTCGTTTCAGGAAGGAGGAAATTGAATTTTTATATTTTTCCTGGTAGGACAATTGGTTCGTTTGTGTATTATGGCGTTTACATGTGTGTCGCTAAGATTTCTTCGCCGCAGAACATGTGTTTAGTCTTTTCTATCAGATAATGCCTGTTTTCCGCAAGCGATTGTTGATTTTCTTGTTTTGATGAACGGGCTTTTTGATGTGTGTGAAAACGATAGAATGCCGTTTGTAGTTTTATTTGTTTGTACTAGTAAATGTTGGCATTGTTTCGCAATTTGTCTCGTTGCCGATCTCTGTTCTTTCCTGATTTTGTATCCTTTGTTTCTCAATTTTTCACTGTGTGACGTCGCTTTTGTTGCATGTTGAATGTACATTTTTATGAAGTCTATGTAAGAAGTGGAATTTTACTTTTAAGTTCACAAATCTGTGTTTGTCATGAGGTAGACTTCATTGGTTTACATACCCGGTACCTTAACTATACAACCCTGTCTTGCAGTTTACATCAAGCAAATTCCACTGTTTAACACAATTCCATCAATCTGGTGCGACAAATATCTTTACAGCCAATCACTTTTTTACGATTGATGTAATGGCGGGTTACATACATTGGGGTGGGGCTTGGGGCTGTAAATGTTTAGCATTTCATACGCAGCTTGAAATTAATCGATCTCCCCCATAAGAAATGGAGGCTCCCGTATGATCCAGTGTCGCCTGATTGAATTCGCTGATATTTTTAGTTGCACAAAATTATGTGATATCTGTATTTCACGTTATTTGACCGACGTTGTATTGAACTTCTCATCTTTATTTATGTATCGTTAAAGAGAGTCACTTTTAAAATCATACGAACGGCGTAGAGGGTGTCAATACGCTGAAATGCCTCGAATTTATCGTGAGTGAAATGCAAAATAGCCGTTATCCTCATGTGAATTAAATGAACACTTTTTGGCTATTGCACGGTATTAAATCAGATAATCGGTTTCATATTCTTCAAAGCGTCAGTCTGTAAGGTCCTGTAACAGTCACTAAAATGGCACAGCAACGTCCACTCAATCTCTGACTTGTTACATCTTGACCCCTCGGGGACAGATATTTTGGAATTCTTTTCTAATCTGCCACTTGTGGGGAATTATGGTAAAGCTCTTGAAGTAAGGAAAATTTTCACATAGATTCTCCATATAGTGAAGACGAGGATAGCAGCCATTTTGAATTTCAACTATCGTAAATATCATTTAATTTGTTGCTCTTGTGCCAATCTTTTCACGGTAACCCCCTGATTTTTATTCTTGATTTGAAAACAGAATCATTGAAGATTTTATTTTGAAAAGTTTGAGCAAAAGTTGAAGTATTGCACTTTCCAGGCGCATACTACCTTAAAGTTCATTAATTTTCTTCACAGATAACTGGAATAAATTCAACAAGACATTTTATCAACAGCCAGTCTACCTTAACAATCTAGTGACAGCAGAAGACATTGTGGAAATCTTACACCGAAGACACATTGATTGCACCACATTCAAGTTGCCGTCTCAAGTAGAAATCGACGAATGCTTGAAGAAATCAAAGATAGGGTCTGTTATCTTAGACATGATAACAGAGTGTGAGGACTTTATGAACTCCGCCCCGGCAGACCTATTTGATGACGTCATGACATACATGAAGACTGACGGCTCTGTCGCTAACAATGGCAATGTCATGTTTAAAAATGATCTCCAGGCAATAGTTATAAGAAAGTATTAAGTAGCATTCCCTAATGCTGTAGGTGAACATCCACACAGTACAATAAATTACCAACAGTTCTCTCTGATTTATATCATTGAAGGTTATTTTTATAATAACTTTTCACCTCTGCATATAACTAACAATGTGAAGCATCAGAAAAAACTGTTAAATATTATCTAAAAAGAACGTTTAGATATTTCAGTGAAAATGTCCAAATAACCATTAAACAACCATAAAAGTCACAATCTGTAGGTATTACAAATGCTATACTTTTAGGCAGCAAGTTATGACTAATTGAACGGGTGACCGTCATTCTTCGAGAAAATTTTGCATGCAAATTTCTTTTGTCATTTCCATTAAAAGAATGTCATTTTATTTCATTCAAAAACAGGTGCAACTAGTGCCCCCCCCCCCATTGTCAACCACATTATTTTGCATGGCTGTTGACACAATCAGTGGAAAAAATCTACAAAAATGCTACCTCCTCTCTCAATCATGCATAATATTCCAAATGATTTAAAACGAGAATTGAGAAGAATGGTGTGCTTAAAAGAACGTTTCATATTTTTTACATTTAATCTGTGAATATGTAGACTTCATGGAGGAATCTCCGATGATACACAGTATAATGAATTATGGGGCATCTACAGTACTGTGATCCATTAAGATATTCATTCCTCGAGTGCAGACGGAAAGTACAGACAACGTATACATCCATTCAATTTGTTAGAAGAAAACAAAACTTTTTTTTATTGAAAACCCTATTCTATATTATCCCATGCTTACCTCACGGGCTATTTACAATTTAGAGATTGTCAGTTTTTTTTTTTCATTTAGGACATATACTATATATACAATTGTATAGTTCATGTATGTAGGGAACGTGTGTTTTCCAACAATATTTATAATGGAATTATCTTATCCGTAAAATTTGACTTTTTCCAGAATGGAAAATGCTTCAAACTTTATAACAACTTTCAGGCTATAGCCTTATACAATTTAAATGCTTTTTAGTTTATAAGTTGAGACACTGTACCCATTTTATGCAAATAATTTCTTATCTCATTATTCCTGTTATCGTTACTCAATGGTATTCGTAAAAGCTTTATTGCGTCTCTGCATATCCGTATTTACAGACTTTATGTCTCTCTTGGTTCACGAACAAACGCAATATATGTACGTCTTGAAAGACATCTTCAAAAAGTCATTTTCCTTGTTTATTCATGTCAATATTCTCCCGATTGAAAACAAGCCAAAACATAAATTCTCATCAATTGCAGTGCAGCTACTGCGACTTACAGTGCTTTGCGTTGAACTGTTGACATACTGTGCAGCTTTGCCAACACTGTCAGATGTAACTATCATCTAGCGGTAATATCAGTTTATCACAAGATATCAACTATGCAAAAATTGTCTGGAAGGAGGTCAGACGTAGGCAAAACAATATCACCAGATCCGCACATGTAACCTCCACAATGTAATAATCTCCACAAATGTAATATCAACCACAATTGTAATAAAATCAACCACAAATGTAATAAAATAGTCAACCATTAATGTAACAACCCGCAACCACAAATGTAATAAACAAATTAACCATAAATGTAATAAAACACAACCATAAATGTAATAAACTTGAACTTGCATATGTGATCATTTGTTTATCAATGCCCTGAGTAAATAATAACTTTAATAAGACTAGTGTAATGTTATTGCATACTTTCCTGAAACTAGGTTTCCTTTCCGAAACACAGAATAGAATACTTTGAGAACGCTATCAGAAAACGGCAAGGTACTAATCAAATCGTTAGACAATGAAGTGGAACAGCAGAACTTCTAGACACTGATAACTACATAATAAGGAAGCGTCAAAATAACTCGTCAACCAGTGATACCACACAAAGTTTATGACAGATGACTCCGAACAAATGACAGAGAAATATAAAACCTTATAACAGAAACTTACGACACAAAACATGTTGACGAGTACATACGTTATATTTCAATCTAGTAAAAAACAATACGAACACTACCTTGAACACAGTAGAACAAAATTAGACATCCTGGCATCCCTAGTGAAGGAACAAACTTCAAGTGGGACAACATAGGAATTGTTACGACCACGAGTAGTTGACAAGACAAAAAATGAAAGTGGTCGTCTAATGCTTTTTTTACAAGTAAAACGACTCCCAAACAGACCCGCTGGCCGCAACAAAATATGGTCAAATAAAGGAAACTATACACAAAATTATGGTTAAAAATGTCTTATCCTTATTTAATCACAGAGCGTCACGTAGTGACAGCAAAAACAACTATTTACAATATTGAAATTATTTGTACTATGAGCGTGACCAGGTACGAACAAAAAAACTTGTTTAAACTTTAGAAAATTAACAGAATGTTCACAGACCCGACGACGAGAGCTCTCTCCTCACTTTAATCACGCTGGTTCTCAGTGCCCACTCCGTTCCGCGACGCGTCAGTCCACGGGAAACAGCCACAGAGCTGGACACACAAGTTCAGACAATATTCAGCAGCTTGACGCACAAGTTCAGACAATAATCCACGTGGAAGTCGCAACAAGAAACTCTTACCACTAAGACGTTTCTTAATTACAGGAATGTACTCACAGGCAAGTTACTAGAACTTCTTTAGACGTCTACAGCTACACAAAGTTATTTCCAGACCGCAGTCATAGTTTTCAGCACCAGCAAGTCGACTCAGACAAAAGCCAGTCAAAACCGGGCTCTGTCTTCAAAACTGAGAGGCTCCGCTCCGTGGACGTGGATATCCGACGACGCTCTACACGTGGCACGTGTAAAGGTTTATATACGGCAAAAGAAATAATTTATTAACAACACCTGGTCGCGCAAACAAACGGCAAAAATACATTATTTATCATCACCTGGTCACGCAGATAAGCAAAAGAAAACAAAAGGATCCAACTATGTCACATGGTCACAAGAAAAAAAAGAGTATAGAGGGCGTTTCTGTCGTAACAGAATACAGACAATCTATCGATTATTCCACACAATTTATCCACTGAAGACGAATTTGAGGCGATCGATTAAGAAAGTACGGCAATTTTCGAAAAAACGGCGTTAAAGGATCGTAGTGTTATACAGTCTTCCCACTCTGGAGTAGAGACTGCACTGACGTTCAGATTACAGCTGTGTCTAGCCATGGCCAATCAGTTCTTTACACAAAACGTAAAATACACTTTCAAATATGCAAAACAAACTAAACGCAAACACACTTAAACGCAAACAATTACGAACGAATAATGTGTGGAGTTGCTTTCCTTATTACATAGATCAATATTTAAGGGCTAATTCCTCAATTGCAACGATAAAATAGTTTATTACATTTATGGTTGATAAGTATTACATTTATGGGCGGTTTTTTTTATTACATTCATGGGTACCATTTATTCATTTGTGGTTGGCGTTTTTATTACATTTATGGTTGATTTTTGTTACATTTATGGGCGATATTACATTTATGGGTGCATTTTGTTACAATTGTGGTTGATATTACATTTGTGGAGATTATTACATTTGTGGAGGTTACACGCACAAATAACGTTAAGTGTACAGATGATGCGTTAGGGGCCGTGGATAATTAAAACACGCACACAGTAAACGTTACTTCTGTGTTTAGGGGGGAGGGGGTTTGGCATTATTTCAATTACCGTGCCACAAAATCGCACAACAATTTTTCATACCGCAACATCTCGCTACACGCTTTTATGTATCGCAAAATATCGCACTATATTGTTTGGCGTGAACCAGGCCAGTACGGCACCGGCACTACACCAGCATTCTTTTGACATTAAAATGTGAATCATGCACGAGTACAATAACGTACCAATCATTTTGATACACTGTTTCATTTCATTCTGTTGGTTGTGTCATCGTTGAGTTGGCGCTGAACAGAGATTGATTTTTGAGGGTATGCGGCGGTGGGTGTGGTCGGTATCGTATGTGTGATTTCATAGCGACGTAATTAGCGATTGCCGGTATGCAGATACAGAATCAGGCCTGGTTTGACTTTCGCACTGTCGCTTGGGGGGGGGGGGGGGGGGGGCTTGAGGCCAAACGCAATGTGTTTCGTTTAGCGTGCGCATGTTTGAATTATCCACGGCCACTAAATTATATAGGAACTGGATGTGTGTGGACCTGTGGTATTGTTGTAACTACTCGTTTCCTCCTTCCAGGCAGTTTTTCAACTTTCACAGAATTTATTTCTATTTAACTGACCGATAATGCAGCCAAGTAGATGATAGTTAACGCAAACCACTGTATAAGAACAGCACTTTCCATAATGTATCTGTACCTACCTTTGTTAATTGATGTCAGTCTTTGATCTATCAGAAAGGTAATGGTAGGTGCGTGACCTACGATTCATCATGGATAATTGAGTACATTCGTTATCTTGACAAGCATGCCAGATATCTCGATAACATCGATATATAGTTATCGACTAACAAAGAAAATTAATTTCGGAAGATGTCAAAAATAATAACATTGCCATGACAACACTCGTCAAACCTCGATTCCGTTGATAGAATGTTGTGTTAAGACTGTCGATTATTTGAAAGTCTTGAGTAACCTATTACTATGTTAATTGCGAGAGATTTCTCAGTAAACAAAGGTTTCATCGCTAACTTGACCATACGCCTGAATAGCTAGTTACTCTGATAGAACCGTGATTTGTTGAATACCATGTTCATTGATTTGAAATCCTCACCATATTTCAATAATGCTATTACAATTCTCTAAAGCTTTGTTGAAAATTTGTGCATCATTAGCCATTAAGATTGTACAGTCGAACAGCATTGGAAATGTTTCCTCTGTCTTCTTGACAATAGTTTCCTAAAACAGCTTTACAAATTATTCAACGGAAATAATGAGAAATTCGATTACAACTCCATCGAAAGAACAATCGTGACCCGTGTCCTACTTTACATGCATCGTCACCACACAATTATGGAGTTAACAAGACACGGATGGCGACTGTATTGAATCTCAAATATCGGTGAATTTCAAAGGAGTTTTACGTTGTACGTATCAGAAGTTGCGGAGACCCCCCCCCCCGATTTTTACTTTTGATTTCGAGAGCGACTTGTTGAGTTTCCTGGAAGCTATATTAAGCAAAAAATTTAGGTCTTTTATTTCCGAAGTGCCGTACTACCTTATTCTTGACCATGGAGTGACGTCAGTGTAGGTGAAATGCATGTGAGCGAGTTGAGTGAAAGATCAGACGGTACAGAAGAGCGAATGTAACGGTAACTATGTGAAAAAAAAGCAGAACTAAAGTTATGTCATTTATTGTGCTGAAACTTTGAATATTAATGTGGTGGTTGAAAACCCGAACTTCCATTGTTTGTTTTCACAGCTCTGTAAATGACGTAAGAACCCGCAAGTACCAGGATGGCCCGCGGTGGAGAATGTCGTGATATCAGCAAAGTATTTTGTCACTTAAATTTTGGAAGAAGTGATTTAGTACAGCCACTATTGCAGATAAGAAAGTTCCTATTAACGTAAAAAGAATGCATGCACAAAGTTGTAGAGATATACTTTGTGTTCAGAAATATACACCGTACAATTATTCTCGATTTAGGAAAAATTCTGCGGTAAGTATATATCAATGTAAAGAAACTAAAGACAAATATTCCCGTTCTACTTGTTCGGTTACATTATAGATGATATGTTCAGGCCTTGCTACTTAATTTTCGGTCGCGTAACGTGACGACTGATTTACCATGGAATTTACTCTGCCGTCGACTATGAAAGAAGTCGTTCTGCGTTCGATGTTGTTGGTTTATTCACGACTTCTCCACCAATCATGGTTTAGACAACTGGGTTGATGGGAACAATGAGCCATTAAATGATTAGAGCAAGTTTCATTAGTTTGATTTTAAACCAAGCTGATAATCAACCGTCTATCAGGATTTACTTTATCATAGTGTAATCTATATATAGAATCAGAATGATAATTACAATGAGATATTAATATTCCCTAATATTTTTCTTCGTTCAGCGAAGGAAAATACGAGTGACTTAACGACCGCGTTACCACTCGTCTTCGACTCGTGGTGACACGGTCATTACGTCACGAGCAATTTCCGAGCTGAACGTAGAAAAGTATTAGAATAATAGAGGAAAATATACTTATCACATGCACAGGCAAAGAATTCATTATTTCTGGCACATTTAAATATATTTTCTTCAACAGTTTCTGAGCTACCTTCGGAATAATATCAATGAGAGTTGTCAATCATTTCTAGTTGTCGGTCCCGTGGGACTGGTCAGTAATCGGCCGGGGAAGGGTGGCGGATTATTTGCCGACGTCAAAAAACGCTTAGAAACTTAGAAAACAGGGTGACCCCTATTCCAAATTTCGAAAACAGGGTGACCCCCGCGCGACAAAGGTAAAAAAAGGTCGAATATATATATTTATAATTTTTTGGTATATGTAAAACATTCACTCATACATTCTATGTTTAAATGAAATTGTTGTCATGTCATTTGCAAGATACGAATTTCAAAGTGTCAATATTTTGATCGTGAATGCGCTGTTGATGTATTCCACACTTTCTATGCATAACAAAATGAAATGTCCAGAACTGTCGTACACAAGGGAAGGTATGATTGCATGAGGACACCTTCTCTGCAGTTCCCTCCATGTCAAATGTTCCATTGACACCCCGGGGTCAGCCATGTTGAGTAAGCTTATCCATTCATTAGGCCTAAGTACTTTACTGTGACAATAATCCAATAACAAAGTGAAAAACAACAACAAAGTTTTTTCGAATTTCATTTTTACTAATATTATTAAATCACCTTAAAGCGACAGTCCTCAATCTCTAGTTCACCATTAACTTTTAATTCGATTTTAACGTTTACCGTTTATTCTCATCTCCAAGTCGTGTACAGTCAATCAATTTGTTTTGAGATAAAGTTCATGCGTAGTCTGCCGCATAAAACAGAATGACAATAGTTTCAAAAAACGTAACTACTTGGCCAGGGCTAGGCTCGAAATTAGCGGTAGTCCCGCGTCCACAGACTACCAACTTTTCCCTGGGGCTACCAAATTCCATGAAATGGTAGCCCACACGGACTACCAAAGCCTGGGACATGAAAACCCATCAGGACACAGAAAGACCAGACTATGAATTTGTTTGCAAATTACAAGGCGACAGTGCAGTGGAATTTGCTGGGACAAACTTTCAATAAAATATCTGAACTGATGTACTTGGATGACAGGCTCGGGAAATGATGGCCAATGAAAATTCATTTTCATAGTTATTTAATCACAATGTATCAATCACAATTAAACACAAAATTATTCAAACTACAAAGAAAGAGCTGTCGGGCCATCCACAAATTAAGCTTTCCGAAGTGTACGAGATCATCCCATGATAGTGTACTATGGTGAAGAAATATAGCCAAAATTGCCACGAAAGTATTAGGAACATGACTGTACCAAGTTGTCATCCTGAAATTCATAGACAATCCATTTTTAGCCATTTTATTTACGCTTGCTAAGTGAAAAGTCGTTCCTATGGCGAACATCAAAATTGGCATATGAGCTCTGCGTACGTGTGAATAGGTCGTCAAACTTTGAGGCGTCACCAATGTCCACTACACATGCTATACCGTTCTCCCAAGGCTATGTATTTATGCCAAATGACTAGAAAATTCACTTCTTGGATAGAATTATGAAAAATAAATCTTTCATTGTCTAGATATAAATAAAAATATCCTTTACAAAAAAACTCTTCATTCATGCATGCATGGGGTACCAGACGACCTTGTCACTGGACTACCAACTTCAGAAAATGGTAGCCCAATGGGACTACCAGGGAAAAAAGTTAATTTCGAGCCCTGTTGGCATAATAAATAACAAAGAGTTCCCCGGTTCTAGCTAAACGATTGTAATCAAAACGCTTATTTGTTTGATGATTCTGTAAAGACGTGTAAACATACATTGCAGTCACGGCCATCGGTCCAATAAGATGTACTTACTTCCATTGGCACTGTAGGTCATCGTAATGCATGATAACCTCAGCTGAACTTGTGATTTGATCGCCGGATTAACCGTTGAGGGCGCCGATGAACAGCGTCTTACAGCCAGGTCAGTCGATACGCGATACAGCTTGGATTTGACAGCTTGGACGCGACAAAGCTGAGTGAAGAATGGAATACAATTTCTCCTCACCTGACTCAGTTTGTATGTCAGACATTTCTGTATCTACTGACACCGTACATTCGATGCGACGATTTGATGACGAACTATAAATGAAGATGTTGCAGATTGCCGTTCATAGTATCATGTATGTTATTGTTGCGTACTTGGAATTGGACATGGAGTGGCGTTAGAGTTCAAAATCAGTACACCACAGAGAGAGATGTAGGTATTTCATTTTGGTTGGAGGTCTAATACATGGAATCGACAAATATTCAACGCCCGGAGAACACGGTTAGTGTAATTGTAAATCATTTGTAAGGCACTGTGTTTGTGATGTAAACAACTTTTAAGATGGCGGCCTCCATACAGCCCACGTGAATTTTGTATTCCCTCAACGCGTCATCAGTTTTTGTTTATCGAATAACTAAGTTGTCGGTAACGCCAAACGGGTAGGTTTGATCTCAGAATAACGAGCGCGTGAACATACAGGGGTCTATCTCTGTGTGGCAGGACTGTGTGTTGCTACCGACTCACGTTGGAGACGTAGCCCAACATACACATAGCCAAGGTCTTCATGCACAGGCGCTCGTGGGCTTGGTAACCTGCTTGATCGATCGATCGTTTGCTTGATCTATCGATCACGTACTTGTTGCTCTACCTTCCACTGCAGTGGAGGGCAGAGCAATGAGTACATGATCAATAGATCGAGCAGAATATCGATCGATTAAGCAGACTTCCCAGCCCACCAGTGCCTGTGTCTGTATTGCTGGGCTGAACATTGCCAGCTGTGGTTGGAGGTGTAGCCGGTAACATACAGCACTGCCATACAGAGATACACACAGCGGTTTCAGAGCTAGCTTAGTTCCAGATACGATGCAGTTGCATTATGTGGCAGTCGATGATGCAATTACTCAGGTGGGGGTGTTGGAGGGAGAGGAGCACATCAGGCTTATACAGGACATTAAAGGTCAATGTTGAATGTTTATACATTTCCAGGAATTCAATGGAGGCGGTTGTACAATTACCTCATTCAGTGCCCTTTGTCAGTTTCATTGACCCACTGTAGCTGGGCATAGATGACTGGTGTGTGAGAGTGACAGTGTCCCCATGTAGAGAACTTCTTGTCTTGCCCCTTGGGTGGGGCATTTTGCAAATTTCAGATGACTGATTTCAAAATCATGTGTGCAAGCAAGAGGTGAGGTTAAGTTTGGGTTTGCAATGACTGCTGCATTAGAAAGCATCATCACATTTAAACAAATAATAAAAAGTAACCAAGCATATAATAAAAATAAGAACAAAATAAACAAAGATATATATAAAACAAACAAACAAACAACTAAATGAATGAATAAATAAATAAATAAATAAATAAGTAAATAAATAAACAAACACACAAAGAAATGTTTAGGAAAATTTAATTGTTAGGTATCATGTTTGTTAGTATAATTTTATATTCAATGAATATCTATTTTAATTCACAACTTAATTTTCAAGTTTAATTATTGACGAAGATATGTGTCATAGTTAGCTCTCAATTTAGATTTGGTGTTTTGACACCATGCTATTTTGGTAGATGTGGCCCCATGACCCTGTCTGAGACATTAATCATTAATGCTGCTACCTTTAACATTGTGATACTCACAGCAAAGCCCTCATAGTTACAAAATATGATTTTCATATCCCATACATGTTTATCTACCTGTATAATTCCAATTACAATCACAGTGTCTATTCTGATAGACAGCACCCTCTGGTAATAGTACTTGACTGGCATTTTGACAGACAACTTTAGTTTCTGCATGATCATATTTCAACATGATGATATCTGCATCGTAGTTTAGAAATGCTATTAAACTGTTTGTTTCAATGCATGCACACTGATTACTGCATTACTTGATGAGAGTCTAACCAAAACTTAAGGTGCATATTTTCATGACCTGGCTTGTAATATTTTTGTCTTGTTTGTATTGACTAGGCATGGATTTTCCAACATTTAAGAGTTGCTTTGATCCCATATCAGTGTGTGTGTGTGTGTGGGGGGGGGGGGACATATGTTTACTACCAGCCTGAGGCATGGTACTATTTACCTTGGACAATGAAACATGGCCCCTTGGTCTAACAGCCACATACATATGTGAAACATTTCTCTCTGTATCTTTTTAAACCAACAATGTATTCAAAATTTAAATATTGCTTTCACAATGGTCCATAAAGAGAACTAAACAGAACTGCACAGATCATACTAGTACATGTATATTTGTTTTTTTAAAAAGATAAATTTATTTCAACATATATATTTGTTTTGTTTTGTTTTGTTTTTTCATTGAACTGGAGTAGAGAAGGGCGCCCTCATAGTCAATACTTTGTACTTCTTTTGCCTGTTGATTCATTAGTCAAAAAAATCTATAAGTATAACACCCATATTGAAGGTAAATCATTACCAGAAATTGCCAGTCATCCAAACAGAAAAATAACAATTGACAACTGAGAGTGTGAAAAGCTCTGTTTAGTAAAATGTATTATATTTCACCTAAAAATAAGTTTTACTTGCACATCTCCAGGCTAATCTAATAATTTTAAATGAATATACAATTTTGAAATGGTGCATCATCACTCTATACACTCACTCACTCTCTCTGTCCTGATTGGCTACAGCAAATGACAGTTCATGAATTCACCTTCAAATTTTCAATTTGATGATCAGATTATTCTGTTCCTATTCACAGGGATCAGCTGTTGCAAGAATTGTAGGAAACAATGAAAATTGTGTTGACATGTAAATATAGGAAGAAACCAGTAAATACGGTATGTCAAATGTCTATCAGTCTTCAAGATTAAACACAATGTGGTTAGTATTTTTATTGTTGTGCTGTTGAGTGAACACCTCAGTTGTGTTAAAGCCCCACTACCTGAAAATTGTTGACCTCAAGATATCATCCTATTCTCTTCTGTTTTTCTCTGAATTCTACCCTCTGAAGGGATATGGGCTTTTACTACATTAGGAAACCATTCCTTTGTGAAACATTTGACGAGTAAATTCAAATTTTAACAGTCATTTTGATTTTCCACCATTTTCAAAAATTGGTGATATTACAAAGGAAACAGAACATACAATGTCACAGTTGAAACATTCACCCCTGTGCATTGCATTGGACAACTCTGTGCAGATTATGTGAAGTTTTCAGTGCAGATATGCATGGGTATGTGATTTAATGAGTTGGCACACATTTAATTACAGTGTAGTCTTTATTTTATTCAAAATTTCACATACAGTCCCAACGGATAGTTAACATTAATTGTTCACACACCTAAATTAGTACATCCTCACAAACTTATTTTAGTTTGAAAGTAGAGTCATAAAAATAATGCTAAAAGATACAGTAAATCAAATACAGTAAACTGTCAAATATCAATATGTTGATTATCTGCATTGCCCTCAATAGAACTGTCTCAAGGTACTCTGACAATTTCAATGTATGTGTCAGTTTCATCATTGCACAGCATGGCATCAATGATCGTAATCTTGTTGTAAGTGCTTAGTTCTGTAAAGCTATACACTACAACAGTTACACCTATTGAGAAGAAATTAATTTACACAATATCAGTATTTGCTGGTATTTTACCCATGGATTTTGATGAAAGAGTGACATGAGGAAAATAGATCATTTCGATAAGCCCCAACTGGAATGGCTTTTGATTTACAGTGCCTCAACTCACGACTTGTGAATGTACTTTCCCTTTAATTGTGGAATGTTAAAATGAACAAAGTAATGCCTTTTATACATGCATGAATGCATTCTGGCTGGCCTCAGTTTGACACAGACATGTATGAATAACACAAACAGGGAACACATTGAAACTTGTTGAAATAGGTTATGTTGATGTTGTGAAGAAATTCTCAAAAATTAATAGAAAATATAAAAAGGAAGTAGGAAGATCAGTGGCAACAAATTGTTGTATGCAAAATCTGTATCCATATGCTCAATGCCAGCTATGGCTCAATCAATCAGACAGTGTCCTATATGTTTGCACACATTGGGCTGTTGTAGTACAGTCCAATGTGCGGTGAACGGTTACACAAAACTCTGGCTGCCGATTTGCCAAGTCATTGTTTCTGCGTGATCTCTTAGATGTAAATGAATTCAAGCTGTCTGTGTCTTGCTTCAATCCAATGTTCCATGTGTCTTTGGTTCATAACAAGCATATCTATACATGATGTCTACCATATGTGTCCATTGTTCAGTTCTGTGTTCCAATTCACATTATGCTCCATGGTTCAATTGTCTGTAGAATTGTAGTTTACTGGTCAAAGGTCACCAGTGATGACTTGCCCCACAGTTTTAGATGAGTATACAGGTACACAATGTTTTCTTCTCCTGTTTGCAAAGCTGAAGTAAAAATACTATTTTGTGTCTTTATAAAGGCTTTATCAGAGGAAGAAGTAGTATAATTTGACCTGGACAGGGAAGATGTGAAAGATAAGGATGAAATTGTCATTCTATCCTCTTTGATTGTCAGAGCAGAAATCACAATGACACAGAGAATACAGCTTGTGAAGTGCTTCCAGATAAAGACAAACTTATTAGTAAATAATAAGCATATCTCTATAGTTCAGGTCTGTGTTCCAATACACATTACCCGTATATGGTTCACTTGTCTGGAAAATTGTAGTTTGACCAGGTCAAAGGTCATGTGATGACTTGGACCACTATAATGGATGAGTATACATAATCTCTTCTTGTTTATTAACCAAAGTCAAAATTCTATTTTTATCTCTTATTCATAATAAGATTTTTGCAGAGAAAGAAGTGATGTATTTCAACCTGGACAGGAGAGATGTGAAATATGAGGACCAAATTGTCATTTTGTCCTTTCTGATTGTCAGAGCAGAAATCACAATGACACAGCTTTTAATAGTCCTCAAGGTAAAGACCAATTTATTAATAATATTTAATACATTTGATAATATCATATTTCTTGTCCTGACCATCAGTGTATGCACAAGTGCACAGCATTATTGTTTGGTTCCTATACATAATATTGATAGTTGTAGAAAGTCAATAACTTGAAACTATTGTGTTCTGAAAGGAATCTGTTATATTGAAAAACTAGTAATTTTCATGAGATGGAAGTTGTAAATTACCAGATAATTGTGTTCTGTTAAACTAAAAATTCAACTCTCCAGATTGATTGTATGATATGTGAAGTTAATTTCCTAAAATTCATGTGACCAAGGTTTGCTATTTCTTCATTTATCAGTCTATTAACCCCAGTACATGTACTAACAGACAATTTGTGTCTTCTGAGAAAGTAATTGATTGGTTGATTTGATTTCTTCCTGTGCTGGTAGTGCTCAGTTGGTTATTTTGTATTAGTTGCATGCTTGTACAAAGGTAATGGTTGTGCATTAAGCATGCTTATTGTCATGTGACTTCTGACATCTATCAAGGTCTATGTACTCAAGTAGCTTTTCAAATTTGTACATTAACTTAGCTATACATAGAATATACCACTATGTACACTATGATAGTACGCTGAGTATATATACCTGAATAGAGCACAGCATATTCTTTAGTATTCATGGAGTGTGTAGACTTGTTTGACAGGCCTGTATACTAGAAAAATACCTGCTTTGTACACTTTGATGTATTGACTTACAAAAGGCATTCATAGCCGTATTTTAAGCACATGCCATTCAAATGACCGTATATGAACCGTTGGAACAAACAACACACACAGACCCATTGCATTGATTAAGAAGGTAAGATGAATAAAAGACAGCTGAGTTATACGTCTACAAAGGCATTGTATACATTGAAGCAATATAACGTTACATCGTAATAAACCTGTGCTTCAGTTAATATCATTCGCCGGGTTGTAACAGTCTCATTTTGCATAGACATTTTACTTTGTCAAATCCAGGACACCCCTCAATAGAATGGTTTCACGTCCCTGACCTAAATTGACTGTACCCAATGAAAAGTGGCCGCCTGTTTGTGTAAATATACATGAGGCTAATTGTGTCTGTACATCCATTTGGACTGCATAGATGTTCGTTGTAACATGTGGACTACTTATCATCACCTAATAACATAATAAGCCATCTAAACCACTGTAAAGGAGGTATGTTTAATTACTTAACATTTGCTGTGGCATTATTTTGTTTTCATTTCGCTACACCTAGTGCAGCTTCCTTATGCACGTAACAATAGCCTTTCAGCTATACCGGTACTCACAGACACCATCTGTACCACTAAGAGCTCTTTTTGTCAGTCAGTTACTTGAAATTGCCGATGTGAGTTACAAGGTGGTAGAGTGACAAATTCTTCGTCAATTATTTGATAAAATGAAGATCGGATACAGCAATCATGGAATTTTTTAGCCTGTTGCACAGTGTCCCTGCAAAGTTGCGGCACTAGTGCAACAGAAAATTACTGTAGCTCAACTGTAAGGCGACTTTTTTCGCATGCAAATTTGCTGCTGCTGCACAGGCGCAAGAAATGATGGCAACAGTAACTGTGCGGCAGCTTTGTGCAGGAACTGTGCAGCAATATACAGCAGGTTGCGGCAGCTCTGCTGTAAGGCGATTTTTCGCATGCAAATTAATTGCTGCCGCACGTAAGAAACAATGAAAACAGTAACTGGCGGTAGCTTTGTGCAGGAACTGTGCAACAATACAAGTTGCAGCAGCTCTGCTGTAAAGTGATTCTTTCGCATACAAATAGCTGCACTGAGCACATATATAGAACAAGAAATGCTGAAAACAGTTACTGCAGTAACTTTGTGTTGGAAATGTGGAGCCTGTGTTTGCACAGTAGCAGTTAAATGCTTTGAACTACAGAGTATCTGAAAGACTGTGCAGGAACTTCACAGAAAATTGTGGCATCTTGTAGGACAGCAACCAGGAGTAGGTAAAATTTGAAGCAAATTAATTTGAATTTTACTGCAAATTTGCCGCAAACTCCATGCAGGAAATTATTTTGCATGTACATTTGCTGGAAACTACACATGCAAAATTTCCTTCATAAGTTGGTATAATTCCACAGCAGTCACCTCTGAAATAAACTTTTACCAACTTCAGCAACAGTAAGAAAACAAAATACATTATTAAATACACGAGAGATACTGAAACCAAAGAAGCAACACAATTAAATGACAGCAAAATTTCTTGTATTGTACCATAAGTTTCAACGTTTTTACCTCCCATTTGCCATACATATATGGCAATGGGAGGTTATATGGTTGAAAAAAGTCTGTATGTGAGATGTCTGTATGTATGTATGTATGTATGTATGTATGTATGTATGTATGTATGTATGTATGTATGTATGTATGGATGTCTGTCCGTCCAACGCAAAAACTCAAAAACCGCTGCACGTATTGAGCTGATTTTTGGTGTAGTGATGCCATATATGATGTAGATGTGCCGTTGTTAAAATGAACTTTTTAGGCCCATAGATATGCTAATGAGGTAGAAAAAAAAGCGAAAATGGTCAAAAATCAATAACTCAGGAACTACTCATCTGATCATTGTCATATTTGGGTTTTAGGTACCTTGGGCCCAACTCATTTAAACATATAGATTTGATGTCAATATTTGATGCTTTCTATTTTTAATGAATTTTTTTTTCTTTTTTTGCCATTTTAGTAAAAATCTTTCCTCTTAAACCAATGGTTGGATCGCTTTAAAATTCGGCGTGCAGGTACCTTGTGAAAACTCAAAATAGAATTCACCAGAATTATGGCACAATTTGCATATTTGTATTTTTGGGCAATATTTGCCATTTTTGGTTAAAAAAATCTTCTTTGAAACTGTGTATGCCATTACTTTCTAATTGGGTGTGCAGGTTCCTAGGAGTGACCTGAAGATGACTCTGTGAACTCAAGCTGAAATTTGCAAATTTTGTGGTACTTTTTGCCATGCTTTCAAATTTGGTACATAGGTGAAATGTAGTAGGTCATTCATTCAAAGTCAAGTACTGCCTGTGTGAATGAGCAGATTATGATTGTGCTGTTCCGGGCTGAGGTGCTATTTATAGGAATGATGCAATGTTAGACGGTAATTGATGTTTTGACTGAATTTGACTTACATTGTATGTAACTCTTGTACTGTATAAACCCTATCAATTCACCCAGAAAAAAATAATTAATATGATTTTAAATAATTGAATTAATGAGGATATCAACAAAGCCAAAATAATTTGGTGTAGAATTATTAGAATGTTCAACTTTTTTGACAGTTCATAGTGAAATGGAGGATTAAAACATGTAAAGGCAAGTTCCTGAATCCCAACTTTGACATATTCTGAACCGTCATATATTGTGCTCTGTATGTTATCTAAATGAAATTGCTCATAATAGTCTTATCATGATAGGTTGGTCAAATAAATAAAGATAGAGAAAGTTCCAATTTCCATTTATGGTTGACTTGGTAAGGATAATATAAAATTACTTTTTGAGGAAAAAAATAGAGTGATCAATTAAAGAGTGGTCAAAGTGATAGGGTTTTTATGGTAAAGCTGGACTGTAAGATTCCTCATGTGCTATTTATAGCAATTATGCAATCAGTGTAAACGGTGCAATGAAAGTGTTACATGATTCCTTATAATGCTTTTGATGACCTTGAACTTCTTAAGTTGCAAACATTTGTCTCTTCTGTGTGCTTTCTCTGAGTACCTACAGGCTCAACTTATTCAACAGAACTTACTTGCAATGTTAATTTGAAAGTTAAAATGTGCTTGGTTAATAGGATGAAATACTGATAAAGATAACCAGCTGAAGATTCTTTATAACCTGACAGATATGCTGTTTTTTATGACGTAAATGTTGATAAGCAAGTCTTGTTTACTTTAATTAGAATGTAATTAACTCTCATCTATATTATAATAAGCAGTAGTATCAAGTTGATCAAGCTAAAATTGACAAGTTGGTCTGCTGTTGGAGATTAAAAGCTGTAAAACAAATGTATGCATGTATGCATGTCTATCTGTTTGTCTGTCTGTCTGTCTGTAGACCCGCGTTTTTTGGAGGGTCTATGGTCTGTCTGTCTGTATGTATGTATGTTAGTTATTATGTGCGGATGTATGTCTGTCAACATTAAAAACTCTCAATCGCAGCACCTACCATCTTAGTATTTGGTTGACAGTGCATCGAGGGGTGGAGATGTGAATTTGTTGAAATAAACATGACAAAGTCAAAAATATGCAAATGAAGGGGGAAAAAGGAAAAATCCTGCAAATTGCTAAAACTTTGTAACCACTGGCCAGATTTGGTTGAAACTTGGTATGCAGGCTCTTTATAGTGACCTAAGTTACATTTCTTCAAATTGTGGTGAAATTTTAAAAGTTGTATTTTTTGGCGATTTTCCCGTTTTTTTGTCAAAAAATCTTTTCTGAAAGCACTCATCCCATTGCCTTGAAAACTTGTATGTATGATCCTAGGGTTGACCTTTGTCAGATTTGTTCAAATTGTGGTGAAATTTTCATATTTGTATTTTTGGGGCAATTTTTCCCATTTTTTGTCAAAAAATCATTTTCTCCCAAAGTATTTGTTGGATTGCTGTAAAACATGATAGTCTTGATCCTAGGGTT
Organism: Ptychodera flava; assembly: GCF_041260155.1. NCBI lineage: Eukaryota > Metazoa > Hemichordata > Enteropneusta > Ptychoderidae > Ptychodera > Ptychodera flava. The sequence goes on from NW_027248395.1 coordinate 515,164, forward strand.
GTTTTCTGTCAGATGTGTAAAAGTTATTATGAGATGGAGCATTTCATATTGCTGGGGTATAAGATTAATTTGGACTTGCAACGGAATTTTCTTAGTCAACCTGTAAGAATGCAATGTCATGTGTGTACTAGTAGTTAGTATCGCTGCAAAATGGGAGGACAGTGTCATTGACACTATTTTTATCTTTTCCAACGATATAATACGTTCAGCTCAGATATGTACACAGAAGTTGTTAAATCGCTTGTGTAAACATGGCCAATGTTAGTGACAGGGTTGAAAACCTGACAGACTGTGGAAAGCACAAGATGTGTTTATATCCAACTAAGCTCTGAAATACCAGTTTCACAAGAAAAAATGGTCAGCGCAAATAAAGTTATCGTTTAATAAAAAGACAACAGAGAAAAAAAGGTTAAATTCAAATTATGGTACGATTTATTTTATATGTTCATTTCATGCCAAATAAGTGTCTTCAAGAGATTCGAGAAGTTTCATGTTACATTTACATTACTGTCAAAGGCTATGATTTGGCTTTCTGTTCTCTGAATTTCTTGTCTCTTTACTATGCATTCTGAAAAATAAAAATCGTTCAGGGAAGAGTGTAGTATTTACCGTTTCACCAAACATTTTAAACATCGCAGTTTGATGAAAGACATCAATAATTATTTGAAAAGAGACAAAAAAGTTGAAAACTTGAAGCAGAAAAATGCATAGATATTTATGATTATTAAATATTAATAATGATCAAATGTCCAACAGTGGACAGCTCGCTGTATGTTGTTTACATACATGACGGCGGCGACGGGCAACAATCTGGAAAAATCTCAGCACTTACTGTAACTGTTGTGAAACTAAAGTGAATTCAGCATGAATTAGTATTCAACGAAAATTTATCTGTAGCCAAACATAGCGATACAACGATTACAGAACATTATAGCGATGAACAGACGGACGGTACATTGACTTACATTTGGGAATGGCTCCCAGAGGTGGATGATTCCCTGTTGCAGGTCTCTCCAGGCAGTGTTAAATGAGGAAGACAAAACAAGACTGAATGAAAAGAGTTTTTACAAGAGAGCTGAAGTCTTGAGGAAAATATCTGGCAAAAAGGAAAATGGACCAAGGAAGAAATTTAGAAAATTTAGTCAGCATTTAAATTACTGCTGTTCGCGTTCACAAATTTAGAAATTCGTCTATCTCTGGTACTGTATACATGTTTTTCCAACACTGTGATATCATTTTGCTGGCGATTCCATAGAGAGATAATGAAATTGTCCACTAGATAAATCTCTGACAACAAAGTACACAGCCGAATGGATGGTACCAAACTCTAACTTCACGCCGATCAAGCCTCATGACGTTAACGGAAGTGCGATCTATAAATCTTTGTAAAACACTGTAATCTCAGTAGACTTACCAAGTCCTTGTTGCACTGGTTAATGTTCCGCAGAAGGCGTTACGTAGAGACGTCTGCTTGCTTTGGCGGTAAGGATGTTCTGCTGTTCATCAAGTGGGAAATGCGTAATGTACCGTACATGCAAGGATTCCATGAATACAACGTCGGCGCAGCACCTGTGCAGGAGGGCGCCACCAACGGCCGAAAGCCCGCATTTCACTACACTCTCCCCTCTCTTATTTTTTGCAGGAATGGTTATCCTAGGGATCTAAAAGACTGAGAGGTTAATTTTAAAAGGCTGCCAGCTAGCAATGTTACTGGCTAGACCTTGACACTTTAAAATGGCTGCCAGCTAGCAATGTTACTGGCAAGATATAAAACCATCCCTAGTGATAAATTCGCCTGGTATTGTTAACTGTTGCCTTAAGGAGGCGCACCAAATCAGTCCCCCTTGTCTTGGCAACAGCTACGGCAACATCCCCTATTAAGGCTGGGGTGCTGATGGTAGCATGAGTGCCACCGAGATACGGTGAATCGACTATCTTGAAGATATCTATCTTGAAGATACAGGCAATATACTTCACAACAAAAAGGTTACATCAACTATACCTGTATACTTTAAGAACTAGTCTGTACCTATTCTGTCATATCAATATACAAAGACAATCTCCAATAAAATATTCAATTACAATAAGGCATTGCAGCACTTAAAAGTTGATGAATTCCTTCAAACACCAGCATCCTGTGACTGCTCTACATCTCCCTTCAAATATACTCCAGTTGGCCATGTCATCACTGGTGATCTGAATTGTTGAACATCATCACCTTCCTAAATATTATCTTGTGGACCCAAGTTCAGAGAACCTCGCAGGATAACCTGGAACCATAATTTTAAGATCATTATGGACTCTGTTGAAGAATATGTCAGGAAATGGGCTAAAAGGGAGGATGTAGAGCTAGACACACTGTCAGAATGGGTCAAATCTGTGAGGAAAATAGTTCGTGACCGTATTGGTCGACTAAGATCACATGTTTGCAGAAGACCCTATTCTGTATTCAAAGATCCTGATGCTGTTAAGTGTTTGAATGATATCCATGACAAATATGTTGTCGTTCCTACTGATAAAGCTGCCAATAACAATGTATTTGTCTGTAAGAAGTATTATTTTGAATGTCTTATAGACAAACTTGGTGTACTAAGACCTCCACCAACTCCACTTACAGACAATCAATGTTCAGCAAATCTGAAATTTTGGCAAACCATAAGTCATTCATGGATAATTTTAATATTACAACAAAGGATGACCATAATAAGTTGCCTAGCTTATACTGGATACAAAAGCTCCACAAAACACCTTACAAAGCTAGGTTTATCGCAGGATCTTCAAAATGTTCAACAACAGAGTTATCAAAGATACTGACTTCTGTTCTTTGTACTGTTAAACGGGGACTTCAAGCATACTGTGATGTTGTCTTTTCTCGGAGTGGTATAAATCAAATGTGGATATTAAAAATTTCAAAGGAACTCTTGGAAAATAACGCTTGAAAAACATCATCAACCTAGCATATTTCTACAAAAACGGTACACGCCGTTACAAATATGTAGTATTTGGGTATAATTCTACATATTTTGTTAAAAATGTTACTAACGCTAAATTGTTTTATACCGAGAAAGACATTATCAGTATGCTTGATTTCCTCATCGACAACATATTTGTAGAATTTGGAGGACACATTTTCCAACAGTGTATAGGAATTCCTATGGGCACTAACTGTGCTCCCTTGCTTGCAGACTTATTTCTGTTCTCATATGAGGCAGAATTTATCCAGAACTTAATCAAACAGAAAAAGGTCTCTGTAGCTCGAACTTTCAAGCAACATATAGATACATAGACGATATTATTTCAATGAATAACTCTGAATTCAGTAAATATATCGCTACGATTTATCCTCCAGAATTGGAGATTAAAGAAACTACAGAAACGGCTTTTTCTGCTTCATATCTGGACATTTACTTGAATTTGACTACAATCTACTAGGCTATATGACAAGAGAGATGATTTCAACTTTAGTATAATCAATTTTCCACACCTCATAAGTATCCCACTCTCACCAGCTTATGGGTATACCTTTCCCAGCTTATTCGATATGCTAGAGCATGCAGTTCATATGGTGATTTTGTAGAGAGACATGGCCATCTCTCTTAAAAACTGTTAAATCAAGGTTACACCAGAGCAAGACTTGTCTCTACATTCGACTTTTTGGCAGGTATCACAAGCTGGTAGATAAATACAATATCTCTCTTCGACAAATGATCACTGATGGCATCGGTGACATTGGGCCTTAGTTAGTGACCACTACCTATCTGACTTATAGATTGAATATGGTGGGTGCCACATGTGGGGCAGGATGCGCTTACTATTTTCGAAACACCTGACATCACTTCTTGGTCTTCTGGCCAGAGGTCCATATATCTTTCTTTCATGAATATGACTTTGTTTGTGTACCGTCTATTTACTGTCTGTTCTGTGCTGTTTTGTGTCTATGTTTACAACTATTGTCTTACGAATTCTGACCTACTGTCATTGGATTATAGATTGGTATGATTGCGATTATTTTTCTATCAATAATCGATCACTGGGCACTTTTTTCATTGCTCTTCGTTGCCATTGATCAAAATTGGCCGTAACGAGGAAACCCGAAGTAGCAGTTTTTTGAAAGCTTTTGTCCACCACCTTACTGTGTTGTGATGGTACCTGTAAAGTTGTGGATATGTATTCGTTGCCCTGGCGAACACCATTCCTTTACCATTTGGAGGGCTGACAATGGAAATCTGAGGGTAATTTCAGCCCCTCTACATTGGTCGGAAACACAGTATTTGGATTTTGTCAGTCGAGCACACACAGTGAATAGTTTACATCACAGGCGCTCCTTAGCTGGGTAGTCTGCTCACGTACCAGTATTTAGGTTGAAGTGGCGGGCATATCGACAACGGGATCAATAGATTGATCCGAAAATCGATTTTCTTAGCAGACTACCCAGCTAAGGAGCACCTGTGGTTTACATATACATGTACACAGACCAACCTGACTGTCTTTGTTAGATCCTAGGTCAAGTGAGCTGACCTGTGCCTTTGCTTTGTTATGTAAATATTTTCCTGCCTTTACAATGGGCTGATTATATAATAGTATAGCCACGCATTATTCATTTGAACTTTAGTCAGTCAGCAGTGAACATGGAAGTGAACATGGCTCTTGTACAACTCCAAATTCCATGGAAAATTAGGATCCGAGGTCCATTAGCAAGATTCTAACAGTGTTATGGAGAAGGGAGCTCACTAATATGTTACAACTGTAAGGATTGACATTGCAGCATCAACTGAACTGACCTCTAAATTACGTGAGTTAAGATACACAACAGTTTAATTATGCACTTGGCTGAGGTGACAACTCAAAACTGCTAGACTGGAGAGGTAGGCCTTGCATTCATATGTGTAGGTTGCTTTATATTTTGATCAATTGTTAATCATAATGCCTTTAGAAATAAACTACATGTATATTTACTTGCTGACTGATTTTTTTTAGTTTTGCAGTAATTCATTGCATTGGTATCTATGGCAATATCATAAGGTGGTATTCCTTACTTAACAAAAGTTTAACACATATTGTTGTCATACTTTCTAAGAGATTGAACTCGCACAAGACAAACAAACTTCTGTAAAAGAGTGCAGAAATTAAATATAGTTCTACAGAAATTCTACATAAAAATTCTGTAGAACGTGGTATAAATTCAGTAAATTTGTACGGATATTCTGTAGAACGTGTATTGAATTTACATAGAAATTCTGTAAATTCTACAGAAATGATGCAGAAATTCTGTTGAATTTCTACAGAAAAAGGGGGCCAAAACTCCATTAAACTCCGTTAATTTCCATAAATGTTCAGCAGAATTTCTGTTGAAATTCTATATCACTTTAATTGAATTTTATCATCAATTTCAATAGAATTTCTACAGAATATTTTCATAAGGGACAGTTTATGTGTGTTAGTTTGAACTTTGCCAGTGGAGTTTATTGCCTTGTATTTGCAGTTTCAATATGATTTGGGAAACCTGGGACAGCCTCTGGCAGATCGCGTGTATGTATGTGCGAAAAAAAATATCTGTCAAAGCAAAAATAAGATTTGAAGGGACTGTGTGTGTTAAATTACTGTCACTGGCCTGGCTATCCCGCAAGCCTTGTTCCATAGCCAGCAACAAACACACAGAGCCCTACATAAAGGTAAAGCATGGACATTAAAAAGACGTCCATGGCAAAGCTCCATGGTAAAACCTACCTAAGCACCTCATGCATGATCTCCACACCAGACTCAGAGATTCCGGCCGGCGTGGCTTGCAACATTGCAATGTTTGATTGAATGAAGAAATTAATTAAGAGTTGAGGTATATTGTAGTCTGTTAGTATAGATGTATATGTATAAGACTAGGTAGGTGAAATGGATGCACACTCTTTCTTTCATTCCAGCAGACCATGCATTCACTTCTATAGCAATTAGCCAGCATGCACATGCTCATAATAATAGAGATAATTTATGCAAAGAAATTAATTGTGAAGTGGGACAAACGTAGTTTGTTAGTATGGATTGATATGTGTAAGACATGGTAGGTGACATGGGTACACACTCTTTCTTTCATTCCAGCAGGATATTTGCAATCTGCTGTATAGCCAGTTGGCTAACACATAGGAGCTTAAAATAGAATGGAGTTAACGTATTCCTCCAATTCTAAAACCCCGCCCAATTATACGCCTCCCTGGATTATTTTACCGATTCGTAATTGGCTGTTAGTTCGTTTATAACGCCCCGGGGGGGGGGGTACACCCACATTCTGACTGGAACAATAGAGCCATCGTCATGTAATGAGACAAGGATATCCGAGAAAGCCTACGTTGCTTATCAAAATCACAAACAAGTGCCAAAGTGAAGTATCAAACCTCAAAACAAGCACACTATTATTTGGTGTTGGAACATTTCAATCTTGATCAAGTTCGAATCGAATATTTCGATGCCATTTGGCTACCATAACATGAACATTATGATAGTCGAGTTTTTGAACGTGTTGATCAAGTACGATTCGCCCATTTCACGTGGTGAAAAAAATCGTTCCTTTCCACGGGTATCGCGAATGCGCTCGACAGAAATGAAGACATCATGATTTCCGAGGAGATTCCGGTACTCGATGACGACTTATCAAAGGAAGCCGTAGGACTTGTGTTTGATGACAAGGGGAAGATGACGATATAGACTTCGATGGGTTTTACTTCGATGAAGAGGGCAATTGTATCGAGAAACGAGACATCCGAAGTTTCTTCCGTGCATGAACTGAAAATTCTTTGAATTTCTTTCGTTAATGTTTTATCAATTTTGCACATAGTTTTTCCGCCTGCTTGTTCGTAAGAACACATTTCGTTTCGAGATACGGTTAGACTTTTTGTAACTACCATAGGAGCAAAACAATAAACTCACAATGTGTAATTAATCGTTTATTTTAAGGAGTATGCTAATTGAAAATCGTAAATAGAAAACATCGGACGGACACCACCACATGCATGTGCTGAACAGAACTTTACCCTGACCTCATGGACTAGCACCTTTGACCTATTGCGTGAATTGACCAATCACAGCCAGCGGAACTTTAGGGACTTTCCTTTACTCACTGTCTGCCTTTTGCGGCCATGCTATGAGGAGCTAGCTGCTGCGGAGCGCAACGAAGGATCGTGGTGATTATCTATACATGAAATACGAACATTTATTGCTATCGTATTGTTTTGGCAAAAGAGGGTATGGCAAGTACCGGTACGCTAAATTTCAAAACTTGTAGATCTCCATTAATTTATACTGTACTGTTTCCACTGCCAGTATCGACACAGCATGGCCATGAGTCGAAATCACAAAGTATGAGTTGTCTGCAGCGCTCGAATGAATGAACAAAACATTGGCATAAAATTTGCATAAAATTGCATTAATTAGCATATATCAACGACGATTTTCGATTTCGCTGTGACATATCCGTTTATACAGCCCCCACATCTTTTCCCTCACCTTTGCTTCTGAAAAGGGGGTTTTAGAATCGGAGAATACGGTAGAATGGAGATAATTTATGCAACAAAATTAATTTAGAAATGAGACACGTGTAGTTTGTTGGTATGGATGTATATGTGTAAGACATACTAGGTGTAATGGGTGCACACCCTTTCTTTCATTCAGGCAGACACTATACTTCTTCTGTATGGCCATAGGCTAGCATATAGGTGATAATTTAAGCAGAGATAATCAGTCCCCATGGACACAATCCGTGTGTGTGTGTGTGTGTGGGGGGGGGGCTTACAGGTTTGGTCATGTCCGTGCATGGTTATAGGATGGCATATAGATGCTAATTAGAATCCAGATAATTTATGAAAAGAAATTAATTAGGAAATGAGACAAGTCTTATTTGTTATTATGGATGTATAGGTTAAATGGATGCACACTCTTTCTTTCATTCCTGCAGACATGCATTATGTGGTATAGCGATTAGGCTAGCACATAGGTGCAAATTAGAATGGAAATAATTTATGCAAAGAAATGAATTAAGAAATGAGACAAGTGTGTTTTGTTAGTATGGATGTATATGTGTAAGACAAGCTAGATGTAATGGGTGCACAGTCTTTTTTTCATTACAGCAGGCAATGCATTGTGCTTTATAGCCATAGGCTTGTATATAGATGCTAATTAGAATGGAGATAATTTATGCAAAGAAATTAATTAAGATGAGTGTAGTTTGTTATTATTGATGTACCGTATATGTGTAAGACATGGTAGGTGAAATGGACGCACTCTCTTTCGTTCATTCCAACAGGCACTACATTCTGTCGTATAGCATACGCCTAGCATAAGGAGTCTAATAGAATAGAGATAATTTATGCAAAGAAATAATTAAGAAATGAGACAAGTGTAGTTTGTTAGTATGGATGTATATGAGTAAGACATGCTAGATGTAATGGATGCACACTCTTTCTTTCATTCAGGTAGACACTATACTTTCTGTATGGCCATAGGCTAGCATATAGGTGATAATTAAGCAGAGATAATTAGTCCCCATGGACACAATCCGTGTGGGGGGGGGGCCTTACAGGTTTGGTCATGTCCGTGCATGTGTGCGTGCGTGCGTTAATGCGTTCATGCAGATATCTCAGACATGCCCTGGTCAATTTCTTTCAATCTTTGCTCAAGGATAGTACCCTACCCCATACAGATGCACGTCGATTTGTTTCACAATGCGATGAAATGGGCTGTGTTAGAGGACTTTTTAGTTTACGTCTCCATAGACTCCCATGTATAAGTCAGCTCTCCATAGAATCCCATGTATAAGGCCAAGTAAAATAAAAATTAAGTTTCTCATCATATTCATTTTGCAAAAAGGATGCAGTGACACAGTTTTTAGTCCCCACGGATGAAGTCCAGGGGGCTTATAGATTGGGTCATGTCCGTCCGTTCACGCAGATATCTCAGATATTTTGACAAAATGTCATGTGACCTCGGTGACCTTTGACCTCAAATATACATCTTTGTCCATAAGTGCTACACCCTTCATATATGGTATGATGGGACACCTTATGACGCCACATATTGTACCTCATTAATTATGCGCATATCTAATTTTGAGCAAGCCAATAGAGCTAGAGGTCTGATTTTTGGTATATAGGGATAATACGGATAGTTTTCAATCGGATTCGAACCCACAACATACGGCATCAGTCGCCTAGCTGAGAGGCCACAGACAGAACCGCTCTGCTAAATCTCCACTCCCAAAAAAGAGTGGTTCAATAGCTAAGTTACTTAGCAATTCAATTTTTTCGACAAAATGTCACATGACCTCGGTGACCTTAGACCTCAAATATACATATTTGTCCATAACTCAGTAACCACAAGTGCTACACCCTTCATATATGGTATGATGGGACACCTTATGACGCCACATATTGCACCTCATTAATTATGTGCATATCTAATTTTGAGCGAGCCAATAGAGCTAGAGGTCTGATTTTTGGTATATAGGGATAACTTAGCAATACAATTTTTTTGACAAAATGTCACGTGACCTCGGTGACCTTTGACCTCAAATATACATATTTGTCCATAACTCAGTAACCACAAGTGGTACACCCTTCATATTTGGTATGATGGAAGACCTTATGACACCACATACTGTTCCCATATTAATTAAGCGCATATCTAATTCTGAGCAAGCCAATAGAGCTGGAGGTCTGACTTTTGGTAAATAGGGATAACTATAGGATAGAATTTTTTGACCAAATATCATGTGACCTCGATGACCTTTTACGTAAAATACACGATTATGTCAATAAGGCAAAAGTAATTAAATTCTTTGTTTTGTGTCCCCACCCGCTTAGGTTTTAAAGGTTTTCATGAAAAACACACACAGTGTATTTGAATAGGATATTCTAGGACATACCCGCTTAGCTTTTCTGAACTAAAAATTTTGTTACATTTTTTTATTTGCTGCAATCAAATTACATTGTGTTATTTTTCTTGTGTGTGTTTTTCAGCCGCTTACACGCGTACCTTTTCCCATTTTGAGTGGACGCAAAACAAAGAATTTAATTACTTTGGCCTAAATAAGTAACCACAAGTGCTTTGTCCTTTATATTTAGTAGGATGGGAGACCTTATGACAACACATGCTTTACCTCATTAATTATGCACATATCTAATTCTGGGCAAGCCAATAGAGCTAGAGGTCTGATTTTTGGCATATAGGGATTAATTAGCAATACAATTTATTTTCAAAATGTCACGTGACCTTGATGACCTTTGACCTTGATTATATATATATGCATAACTCAGTAACCACAAGTTCTATCTATACCCTCCAATTTTGATAGGATAATAGACCTTAAGATGTCACATCTTGTACCTCATTTATTATGCGCATATGTATTTCTTGGCTGGCCAATACAGCTAGAAGTCTGATCTTTTTTCCTGATTTAGAACCCTAACTTAGACATGCCTTATGTGTTTCAAAATATGGAACAACGACATAGACCTATGTGCCCATTGATCTCAACATATACACTCAAGTGATACTTCTTAATGACCACATTTCCCTGCCCCATCAAGACTAATACTCCTATTACAAGTTGGGACTATGTCATTGTCAATGACTTGTTTATTCAGAGAAATTAATTACGAAATAAGATAAGTGAAGTTTGTTAGTATGGATATATATGTGTAGACATGCTAGGTGTAATGGATGCACACACTTTCTTTTATTCCAACAGACACTATATACTGCTGTGTTGCCATAGGCTAGCATATAGGTGATAATTAAAACAGAGATAATTTATGCAAAGAAATAATTAGGAAATGAGACAAGTGTAGTTAGTATGGATATACGGGTATGTGTGTAAGACATGCCAGGTGTTATGGGTGCACACTCTTTCTTTCATTCAAACAGACACTATATTCTGCTGTATGGCCGTAGGTTAGCATTATATGTTAATTGAAATGAAGATAATTTATGCAAAGAAATGAATTAAGAAATAAGGACAGGTGTAGTTTGTTAGTATTGATGTATATGTGTAAGACATGCTAGGTGAAATGGATGCACACTCTTTCATTCCAACAATCACTATTTTGCTGTGTTGCCATAGGCTAGCATAGTAGGTGATAATAAAAAACAGAGATAATTTATGCAAAGAAATTAATTAGAAATGAGACGAGTGAAGTTTGTTAGTATGGATGTTTTTGTGTAGACATGCTAGGTGTAATGGGTGCACACTCTTTCTTTCATTCAAACAGACACTATATTCTGCTGTATGGCCATAGGTTAGCATTATATGTTAATTGAAATGAAGATAATTTATGCAAAGAAATGAATTAGAAAATAAGACAAGTGCAGTTTGTTAGAATGGTGTATATGTGTAAGACATGCTAGATGTAATGGTTGCACACTCTTTCTTTCATTCCAGCAGACAATGTGTTGTGCTGTATAGCCATAGGCTAGCATATAGGAGTCTAATAGAATGGAGATAATTTATGCAAAGAAATTAATTAAGAAATGAGACAAGTGTGGTTTGTAAGTATGGATGTATATGTGTAAGACATGCTAGGTGAAATGGATGGCCATAGGTTAGCATATTATATATGTTAATTAAAATGAAGATAATATGGATGTATATGTGGAAAGTAGTAATGGCTGTGGTATAGTCCACACATCTCGCGAGATTTGTGTCCTCTTTTGAAGCGCGGGAGTTGAGAACTGTCATGCTTCTAGGGGGTTATATGGAGGTCATGACCTTAGAAAAGACCCCCTAGTATGCAAAATGAAATTAGCGAGTCCCTCTCATTGGTCCGTTTAAATACCGCAAAGGATATTGGGATGGCCATACCCTTTTCCTGATAGGTTAACTGGTTAATATATGCAAAACAAGAGTATATAAGTAGCAAGAGGGCCAGCTGAGGGCCAATTCAGCTCAGGCGTTCATCCAAACAACAACAACAGCTCAACTATTCAAGCTATGGCTACTCCTATACTATCACCAAGACTACTGGAAGAGGGATGGCGCAAGTGTTATTCAGTGAAGGCTGAACGTCCGTATTACTTTAATGTAAAGACCAACACCAGCGTCTGGACAATGCCAACAGTCTCTGACCAAGATGAGAGGTTTGCTGATGTTCCTGGAAGGAAGAGCCCCGACTTGCCAGAGCCTACTCAGGAAGTGCCCATGCCTGATCAGACTCAGTCCAGTCAGTCATCAGTTGCTGCTTTGGTCCCTCAACCTTCCAAGCCTGGCACAACTAGTCAAGCAGGTGAGAGACAATTCAGATTTCTTCTGCGTGACACAGAGACGTCAGCTCGGATTGTGAGTGTGCAGATGTACAAGGGAAATGTGTACGTTGGAATACGTGAATTCTTCAAGAAACCCGACACTGGAGAACTGATACCAACAAAGAAGGGAATCAATTTGAATTTGGATCAGTGGAATCGGCTGAAATGTATCATGCAGAGTATTGATGATGCTGCCAAGACACTGACATGCAATTGACTTGGAACTCACAGACCCGTCTTTCGTCCTTTTTTCAGAGCCTTCCTTCAGCGATATGCCAAAGACTTGGACAGGCAAGTGGCAAGGAGAGTGGCCAATATGTCTACGCCAAGCTCATTCTGGACGAAGTCAATGCCATCATCAATCAAAACTGTGAGGGATGCAAGGAAGATTACCCATCTCAGAGAGACCATGAGTGCCTGTACTATGGCAATGCCCCTGCAGGTCAATGGGAAGCGATCATCAAATACTTTACTGATGCTGCCAAACGAGTCAACATGCTGGCTGTGCAGAAGTCTGTTCTCGCCATGGCTGAACTGTGTTACATCACCCTGGATCATAATGTTCCACTCGGATTACTCGATCTTGATGATCTCTTGGAGTTACTGTACTATCGCTGGAGTGAAGACCCTGAAGGATGTTATGAAGCTTTATCGGACAGTCTGTCTGTTTACGGAATGGTTTTGTGCAATGACATGATTACCGCAGTTTGTTCAAAATTTGGTTCTGCAAGCAATTAATCACTTCGATTTCCTTCACTTTCTAAATGATTTTTTTTCGGACATTTCAAGTTTGCCTAGGACACTGAGAAACACTTGCAATAAAAAAAAGGTGTTGTGTTTCATGTTTATTTTTTTTGCCTTGTTAAATTTTGTTAACTTTGAGAAAATAAAATTTACTGTTATTGTTTAAAATGAAAATCAATAACTTGTCCGTCTATACTCTTTGTATGATTGTTTTGATGAATGAGTATGTTTAATTGCTCCCCCCTCCCCCTTCCCCCTTTATGGCCCCTCATCTCTGAGAAAAAAAAATCAGACGCAGATGCTTGGTATTTTCAATTGAACAAGTTTGAAAATTTATTGAACACCAACAGGAAAGCCAACACAAGAACTAGTAACAATGTAATGAATATGACTTCTAAGTCAAACGAGTCTGTAAAAAGTTAACATCATAAATGTCAAAATCAACACCAGTCAATTTTTCAATGAAATCATTCACAAGAAAGTCATTAAAAGTCAAGTCCTCAGTAAACTGCTTCACAATGTTCGACATGGACCATCCCCGGCAACGATGTAGCAGATAGTAAAGGACGTATTGTCCACACACTGAAGAAAGAGGTCCTGGAGCCTTTTCTGTTATAGATCCAGTCGAGAGAGTTCCTGTTCAGGAATGCCTTGAAAGGTGTCCTGTTAGGTGGACGTCCGTACGAATCGAAATATTCCCCATGGTCGCTATCGGCAAAGTAGAAAGCCACCCAGTGTTTCCCTGGTTGAGTACTTGGGTCCACATTGGCCACAAAGGCAGCAGGATAGGACTTTAGTCTGGTCTTAGGCAGTCGGTCTGATGGTTTCACCCCGCCAAAAGATGATGCAGTGTATCGGTCTGTACTCAAGATCTCTTTCAACTTTAACGTGTCCATCGTTCACTGGAGTCAAGGAATGAACTTCAGTAATCAAAGAGGACATTGCGGTCTCTGTCGATTTCAATGATGTTATCCAGTTCGCCATACACGAGTAAATTCACTGTATTTGGCAGGGCTTGTCTGAACTGCAGTTCGATGCCCAGGTTGCCTTCTTTGACTAGGTTCAAATGTCCTCCGTCGGCAGACAAGTCCGGTGTGAGATCAAATGCAAACAGTGTGTACCCATTGTCGTATTCATAGCGTTTGATGTTGATTCCTTCATCCCTGCCTATTTTATTCGTTCCTGTAAACAGGGAATAGTAGGCCATGATGAATGATTGACCACCAGCTTTGGTGAAGTCCAGTTTCAGGGGTTTGCTCGGAACTTGTTTTCCACCCACATTAAGGACCAGTGACGTCATGCCGTAATGTTTGAAGTTGAAAGGATTTTTCTTGTATGAACCGTTGAAGGCATCGTTGTCCACCAGACCCAAGACCACACGTTTAGGTAGCTGTCCCAGAAAGATGTGGTCTTTGTTGAAGGACATGGTGCCTCCAGGAATAGACAGAACCTTCATCACACAACGATGTATGGGATACTTGGACGGTCCCTGCTTTAAAGCTTCTGCATGGCCCAGCTGTACCAATGGACTGAGTTTTATTTTCTTGACCAGTAGTGTGGCTTCGGTGACTACAGCTTTGAAGCCTGGATTTTCTACAGAACTCACTAGGGAGAAGGCATTCTTGCTTCTATTGAGTTTGAGACGTAATTCGACACCATTCATTAGATACTTGGGCTGAAAGAAGAGATCCAAATGGATGGGTCCTACCATATCGACAACTTGACTGCCAGACGTGAAGGCATATCGGTTTTTCAGTCCCTTGTTCACTTCTCCACCTTCTTTAGTGGGGTTCACTTCATCCATTTTCAAGTGATAGTCCTTGAAGAATAGGGCTGAAGCAATATGGGTGTCTTTGGCCTCCTCACCATAATTCAACAAGGTCTCCAACATCGCTCGGTAGGGGTAAGTAGGGGAAGGGTTGGATATCATTTTGCCATTGAGGTGTACATCCACCTGGCTGAACAGTGAATGGAGCCACAAGTTGACGGGACCCACTGCTGCATCTTCACCGAGGTTAGTACCATCAACTTTTGTAATCTTGGCCTTGATCAGAAGGAGTGTTGAGGACAGATCGATGTAGTCTTCCCCTGAACCCGAAATCACAAATTCGATGGGTCCCGATTCCACAATGTGGGTCAGGGGATGCACTTCTTCCCATTGCCCCTCTTCCACACTGGTCTGCATTGGAGGAACTGTGAACAAGTCAAGTTCACTCTTGGTACACTCGCAGGAGTGTTCGTGAAGAAATGCCATGTTAGTAAAAAAAATGTCAGGAGACCTTCTCTTTCGCTTGGCTTTGGAGGAAATGACTCTTCGTTTCGGAGTTTTACGTTTTATACTGCTGCCAGGGGGAACTGAATATCTGGAACCCCTGCCTGTCATCAACTGTTTCCCGGCTTCCACCAGTGTTCCCTCTGAGGTTTCAAGAGGGTGCGCAACTTGAGATCACGGTCCCTCCGGGACTGTGTGAGATACGTCGGATATTGTCTCACAGCGGGTCCGTTCATTGTATATGCTAATTTACTGAGGTACGTCACAAGTACAATGAACGTTGGTGGCAACTGCGCCACCAACGGGCGCCTCAAACCCGAAACGCAGAAGTAAAATCTACGCCGAGATCGCACATTTCACCCCGAGTTATCGTTTCCAAAACTACCGATCAAAATGACTGAGACTAAAGTTGCGCAAAACATGAAATTTCACTGCGAGAGCAGTCGGAGACACTGCGCAATTGGCGCGCAAATAAGCCTTAGCGGGAACACTGGCTTCCACCAACCGTCGTTTTGCCGAGTGCTTGATGTTACGTCCACTGAGTGCATCACCTGCAATGTTGAGCCCCGTTTTCAACATCTGTCTCCTAAGACTTTGGCACCTTGTTTGAGCAGTGATGTGGCTGCACAGAAGAGGCCTCCCAATACCGCCCAAGCCGTATCCTCTCTGCACAGCTGCCCCCCTGGAACGATGCTCCATTTCCACCTGATCCAAATAAAACTTCTTGTATGTGGCCGGATTGCTTTCATAGATTTTACGTCTATACGGCATGGTTCAGGCTACAATAGTGTAGGGCGTCGTTTTCTGAAGGCTAGTGTCACGATCACTTTCCCACCTTGAAATGGCACTTTCTGACCCATGTCGTCTCTTATGTAGACTTCTACCGTATCAAATTCGCAGTCTCTCAGGGAAGAAAGTATGGCGTGTGGAAGGTGCGGTTGATCATCTGTCCATGGATCCCTTCCACATTTTCTATTCTCAACAGGGGTGCAAAGGTATCTCCCACCAATTGGTCGTCCACTAGGTCGCAATACACATACAGAGAAGAGAGGTTTCGAACACTGAACATGAAAGGTGCATCGTTCTTCTGCCTCAACATGGTATTGGGATAAAATCCCATGATTTCAGCCAGACCTGGTAGAAAGTAGAGGCTGGTACCGTCACTCACATCAGCGGTTACTTTCCTAGACACCGAGTCGAAAGTCAACTGGACGTTGTCGGGTAAACCTTGCTCTCTCAGAGTGGTCAGTATACTTCCAAAATCATCGTAGTAACCTGCAGGTATTTTGACAAGTATTTTTCTATGATCCTGATTTTCATATGCCATCAAGTTTCTGCCCTCGACCACATTGTACCAAGAGAAAGGGTAGTGTATGTCCATCAAGGCCACTTCCCAGTTGCCCCGCAGAGAAATGTGTTTGGGTAATTTCACAGTGTAGCCTGTCACTGCATTGTCTGGGAAAACGTCCATGGATGCATTGCTCGGTAGCGTCATGAAAAATGGATGTTCAGCCATGATGAAAGTGGGGGTCAGACTGTGACTGTCCGGACAGAGTCATCCCTCTTATAGTTTTGCCAGATCCCTGACCCAACTATTGAATTTGGATGGCCAACCATACCACTTGACGAGATATTCAGTCTTGCCCTTTCTCTTTCTTGTTTTGAGTATTTTTTCCACTCTGAAGACATCGTCCATTTTCTTGACGACTTTTTGTAGCTCTTGTTCATAGAAAGTACCTTCTAATTCCTCCTCATCAAAATCTTTCAGCTTGTAAAGAGGTGGTCGACTGGAGATCCTTTTCGACACAGTGAAGATTTCTTCTGCAGTGTTTGATCTAGAGTGCGCCATTGCGCATTTTGCGCAAAAAAATCAGCTATGGCGCTATTTTCACAGGCCATGGCGCCATTTCGGGCGCAATATTCAAGACCGGCGCCTAGTAGTTTGTTTCTGCCAGGCCACAATGTTTTACGCCCATGCTCCGTACGACAACACGAGGATTTACCGTAACGTGGTATATATTCAATCACGACATTTTGCGACAATGACGTAAGTTGGATGACGTCTTTGACGGGACGTGTGCAGAAGGCCATGCGTAGCTATGCCAGCTGTACGATGCCAGCGGTAGGATAGGTTACTCTGCCGCAAAGGTTATCGTAACGTTGTTTGGATAGTCGTTCGAGGCGGGCGGCCGCAGGTCGCCGTTTACTTGGCCAAGTAAACCGCGACCTGCGGCCGCCCGCCTCGAACGACTATCCAAACAACGTTACGATAACCTGTGATCTGCCGTGGCTATATCTGTAAAGCCGTCGGGTTGTCTCCTCACCCACGCCAGACGATGGAGGTACAACGATGGAAGTGTCAGAAACTGACACGCAGACCGATGTTGCCGGTTCGCAACACAACCGGACCCCGCAGGTGAATACGATTTTGGGAATTTTACCATTAACTTCGATATGTAAGGCTACCATATGTAAGCTTAGACTGTAGTACGTTATGATCAAATAGCAAGCAATGCTTATACGGTATAACTGGAGTGGCCGGGACTGGTATTGAGTGCATGGTGTCGTGGACGCTAATTTCTGACATTTCTTGGGGTGATCAAAATATCCGAGTGGTAGGGAATGGTTATGTTTGTAAACTGGCTGCGAGTTTCCGAGGACAAGTCACTTGTTTATTTATTCGTGTGGCAGTGATTCGCATACCAGCGTGGTAGCCACGCGGGGTTTCCAGTCGTACAAAAACGGTTTAGATATTTCATATTTCTGTCATCAAACAAATTGAGAAGAGAGTGAATGTTTTTGTCTCAGTTTAATTTTTCTCTAGTATACGTAAATCTAGTATTTTACAGGTTTGATGATTCACTTACGTGAACTTATTTACGTGAACCCCCAAATTTTATTTTAGTCCTTTACTCTAAACTTGAAATTTTGAAGAAATATAAGATAAAGGACACACTCTCAAATCTAAGTTTATTATTTCTCTGGATACCAAAATCTAGTATTTAACATTTTTAATAGTTTATTTTTTTAATTTATTTACCCCCTCTTTTTATTTTTTTCCTTTACTCTTTACTTAAAATTGATTCAGAAATGGTACATGTTAGGGTGAAATTTTTATTAAAATCAGATTTGGCATTTCAGTGTTTACAGCTCAATAAAAAATCATATTTTCTTCTCTCAGGTGAAGTGGCTGTCACAATGGCACTGGCTGTACTATGGACATGATGAATGGTAGCTGATGGTACATGTCTGCAATAAAACATATGCATAATCATCAGTATTGAGTTGAGAAAATGGTCAAAATTTGAAAAAAAACAAATAAAAGTGTGTTATTAAATGTTGACTCACCTGTACGTCTGTCTTTTTGAAGAGATCCTTCTTGCGGGTGAACTGCCAGTCTCTGCAGTAACTTCATATTATTTGATTAAAGGGACAGTAGCTGTCACTTTTTATAGGTTGCTTTCAGTGTTTTTATTCTGAGTATCAAAATGGTTTTTGTAATTCTTAAAAAATCAAGTTTGTCAACAAAGTCTGTATATCCACTCTATTTCTAGCAGTGGTATTGCTGACAATTGAATCTGAATTAAGTTGTGAACAATAAGGGTTTACTATACAACTAAAACATGAATAACTAAAGCGTAGTTGACAAACTGAATGCTAGTGAAATAACTTCAAGCTCAATAGAAAACTGCCGTTGTTGGATGACACACAGAAAGAAAAATATCAACAGTTACAGCTACTGCACCTTTTTTGTCAATTCCTTTAGCACAGTGGAATCTGTCTTTGCAAATGTTGCCTGGCAACCCAGTCTGTCCATTATAAGCCTTTTAAAAACAATTAATTGCAATTTTAATTTGATTAATAATTCTGGGGGACCACTTTTTATCCGCTAGTTGGGATCAACAAGGGCCCTCTTTAAAAATTGCAAGGGGCCCAGCATGGCCCCCTTTTTTTGCCAATGGCCCCTTTTTTTCAAGGGAGTGGGCCCACGATGGCCCCTATTTTTGAAGTCCTAGATCAAACACTGCTTCTGTCCAATTCGGCAGATAACCTTTCTTGAACATACGTTTAGTTTTGCTGATTCTCACTTGTTCTCCCACACTGAATTTGAATTTCACCGTTTTCTGTTCATAGTCACTGTACAGAGTATCCCACACCTCTTTTTCATTGGTCTTGTTGACAGACGCTGGTTTTCTTTTAATGCTGCGATGCCAAGTGTTGTTGTAAGATTGCATTAGCTGAGGAAGCACCGATAGGTAGCTGAGGGTGTTGTTTCTGGTAAAGTACTTCCACATTTTAGTTTTCAGCGTACGATTGAAACGTTCAACCACAGAAGCTTTTGTTCTCGTTTCCGGTGGTGAAAAATGAATGTCTTCACTCTTCAGAAATTTCTGAAATAGGTGGTTCACGAATTCTTTGCCTTGATCCGTTTGTAGTTTTTTGTTTTCGTCCAGTCTTCAAAATCTGTTCAAACGCTGCCACCAAAGTGACCCCTCGTTGTCTTTCAAGGGAATGGCCCAGGCATACTTGGATAAAATGTCAATGCAGGTGAGGATATATCGGAACCCTGCATTGTATTTTGCTAGTGAACTGACGTCTGCAAGATCAGCTTGCCACTGTTGATCCATTCCACCAACAATTACTCTAGCCCTTGGAAACTTCCACCTCACTGGTTTGTGTAATGTGTAAGTGTCCTGATGTTGCATCCATTCTCTCACTTTCTGACGGTTGGTCTTTATTCCTTCTCTTTTGCAGCACGGTAAACAGCATCGATTCCTCCAAAACTTGCGGAATGACTTGGATCGTAATACACCTTGCTTAGGTGCTGATCTAAGTCCGTCAATTTGGTCACAGGTTTCATGTTTGATGACTATGGATCCAGAACAGCAAGCACAGAGGCACCTCACCCGTTTGAGGACATCGCCAAGGGATAGAGAAGGTGGACAACACTCCATGACAGAGGTCTCCTTTGGAATGACTATCATGAAATTGTCGAGTGATGTTTTAAAAGTTGAGCCAATTCCCTGTCATCGATGATCGATGTCGTGGTCTTGCAGTGGTTGAAATGACCGGACGTATCTCCCTCCTTACTTTTTCTTTTTGGCGGATGATTGTCCAGCAAACACTCCATGTTCACCTTCTCATCATCACTCTTGGCTGAAACAATCCTTTTGATTTTCGCTGAGACTGAATCCAGTTCCATCTTTCCTTGTTGCCAATCAGATCTTGTGGTACATTCATGTCAGACATCTTTGGCAAATTTTTGCCACCCTCTAGGAGTGAAAGTTTTCCTCCGACGTAAGGTGTCGTTGATGAGGTCTACCATATGAGTTCCAGGTAAGGGATTACCATCGTACGTTAATTCCCCTTTCTCATTCCAATCCACGGAGTCATGCTGTTTCACTTTCTGAAGGAGTAAGTGTGCTTTTCGTCGGAGGGATTTTGGCACACTTTCCATCACATCCTGCTCCACACTATCCAAGGGCTTTGGCTTGTCTATGCCTTCCTTTTCTGTGCTCTTATCTAATGGAGACCCTGAAGAAGACACAGCGGTAGTGGTACCCGTTGAAGTTTCAGAGGGGAGGATGCTGATTTGAACAGGTTCCTTCCTTTTATCAATGTAAGCCCTGTACTGCTGAAGAGTCTGTTGTTACAGTTTTGACTTTTCATCATTGCTGATGTCTGTTCTTTCCAAGATTTGTTGCATCTCCCATTTCAGAGAGGACAGAAGCTTAGTCACTGGGTTTGTTGATTCTGCTGTAGTTATATTGTACCCAGTAATTCCTGTGGCACAAGTGCCATCTTCTTGGCATTTTCCATTGTCATGGTAACAATTCATTTAAAAAGGAGACTTTCAAACATATACAGCACAGGCCCTATGATGGCTGAGAGAAATATACCCTTTGTACAAGTGTCTTCTTCTTCTTTGATGTTGAAGCCTTTTATTTGACAGTGTGCGAAGATGATGTTTGTATTTGCTCAATTTCTTCTTTTGAGCAGATGACAATGGAACACTCCCCCAAGAATGTTCAAACAACATTCACAGAGGCAATGGATTAAGTCGTTACTGGCTCCCTCGATGATCCCCCTCTGTTGCTTTGGATTGCCCTTGGCTAACACAGAGAGAAAATGAGCATGTTTTCTCATTCGCTGAGACATGATGAAATGATTGAATTTCATCTCATCATGTCTATTTTATGTTTTCCTGACGTACACAAAGGCAGTCTCTCCTGGAAAGATGTTCGTGCGTAGGCGAAGGACTTCCGGTGTGTTGGGTTTCAGGTCAATGAGGAGATAACCATAGGGTTCACGGGAGGCATTGGTAAAAGCTTCTTGGATGAAACGGGTGTGTCCTGGGTACATCTGTTTGGCTAAGTGAGTGATCTGTGATCCGTCTCTTGGATTTTTGAACAAGACCAGATAATGTGAATTCAGACTTATGGTTCGCATCTCTCTGCCTTGATGAAACAGATTTTGTAAGATAAGCATGACAGGGAGATTACGATGATGAGAACCTTTGGTGAACAGATTGGTAATTCTCATGTCATTTCCAGTTTCTGACATCAGATCATCAATAATCAATAAGTTGAATTGGTGAGGGGAAAACGTCAAGAAAATGAATGCTAGGGATAAGGGCAGCCAGTTCCGTATAGGCAGGTTGGTATTCTCCATAGCACCAGACAATACGCTCAGGAGATGGAAAAATCATAGTTTCCCGTTCCTTCAGCAGTCGTTTGACGAATTCGGTTTTGCCAGACTGTGTGGGTCCACATATGAGAGCAGTGAATGGATGTTGTAGTCTTGCATCCATGAATGACTTGGAAATCAAGTAACCCCATGTGTGCAGTTTGAAATATGCATGACCCCCACCTGCAATTCCAAATTTGAGGTGCACCCCCCCCCCTCCTCACCATTATAACTGAGCACTCCCTAACTAGGGACAAGAAACCTAGCAACCAATAAAGGTTCACCATTATATTGACACGAGGCAACTGTTTTTGAAAATGTGTACAAAATTATAAAATAGGAGGTTGAACAAGTGTGCAAATTTTGCCACAATTTGTACTTATCTGTCTTGGGTAACCCCCTAGGAACCTAGACATCTTGTCTCAAGGTATTAGTTCATTCACACTGTCAGAAACATTCCATGTCCACATTGTACATGTACTTCACTTGTGATCTGTAATTGATTACGATATAAACAAAAATTTATTTACATATCTACAATATCACAACCTCTCTGTGAATTACACATTACGGAAAACATACAATTCCTTTCAAAACCTGACAAGCGTTTTCCAACTGTAATATCATGAAACAATCATCTTGGGGAACTGCACTACTGTCAATAGATACAGTTCTCATTGACATAAATATTGCATATTTTGTGGTTACATCATAGCTAAAACAGTATGTGTATTTATTCAAATTTTTTCAAATGTTTAGAAATCCATTTGCGCACTTTTATTACACACTGTCCACTGAATGGATTCCTTTCAAAGTGGGAAATGCACTATGCGAACGACCAGGTTTGAACTTGAATACTTCACCACTATTATGTAGATGCTCTACAATCACATTAAGGTCTCTCTCTGAAGATGCTACAGTGTGTTTCCCACCTGGCCTTCTCACCTCTGTTTGCATGTCAAAATTCTTAAGAATCTTCTCTGTTGACTGAACAGCTCTACTTGCCCTGTTTACGGCACGCTCAGAAAGTTTCCCACCGAAACTTTTAACTTCTTCCTTGAAATATTTATTCTGGTGTTCCAGATGTAAATCTAGTGAGATGTTATTACCTCTACCCCCTTTAACATTGACAAACCTCTCCCATTTCAGAAGGTGGGCCTCTCTTGCTGGTAAAAGCGATGCTATCTGAACAAGGAGGTGAAGTGACTCTAGAGCATATTTATGTCTACCATCTGCCTTATAATGAAGCATTAGAAATTTGTACAACCTGACTACTCTGCCTCCATCACCTTCTTTCACAGCATCTTGGAAATTGCGTGCCAGCAATCCCAAGCTTAGGCTTGTACATGCATAATTAAAAATGTAATCCTGACTATCACTACTGGCAGAGGCCTCAGCTGGCTGACTTTCTACAACATGGCCATGTTTTTCCTTCTCGTGTTTTGCCAGATATGCTGCTCTTTTGTACACCTTACCACAGTATTGACAGCATAACGTTGTTTCTGTATTTTCACTTTCTCCACTAGATTCTACGGTGACCTGATCCATGATGTACCTGTCTACAAACTTGCTTAATGCATCATACAAGTATTTTGACTTATCAGTGGCAAGCGCCAATTCATCAAGGTTTACATTTGTATTTGGCTTACAATTAACTGAATCAATGTCCAGAAAATGCATTAAAGCACTGATGATGTGTGCTTCTGTATATACATCAAGGTAATCTTTCGTGGCATTCACATTGTCGCTAGGATCTTGTGTAATGTTTCTCCGGTTGATGGCATTTCTGATTTGGTGCATTGATCCAGTATCCTTTGCTGAGTTTGTTGAGTAAAGCTTGTGCCAGATGACCCAAATGTTGAAAACACACAAAAAATTTAATTGTAATAATACAATATATCCGCAAGCTGCCAAAGTTGAACATAATATGAGCATGGAAAAGTGGAAATACATCACTGTTTATTCAGTGTTATAGCTTTGCAATGATTGCCTTCTCGGTACAATAACAACTAAAGCCTAATGTGACAATCAGGTACTCATGCACCAAGTATTTCACAAATTTAAACTGTCAATTATGGAAACTCTGTCTACATTTTTAAATTTAAAATACAAGGGTAAAATAACTAAGTTTCTTAACTCATTACATTAGCACCACTGTCATAACAGGATAGTGATTCACACAAAATTATGATTCTCAAGATGTACATACATAATAGGTAAGGACAGATGAACAATTCAAGCCACCATGAGTGTATTAGAATTTTACAAATAGTGTGACAAAAATAAAACCAACCTGATAGAATGCAACAAGAGCATGCCAGTCAGCTAATTTGGGGTACAGCCCTTCAAGACGCTGTGATGCAGTTCTCCCATCACATACTGATTCCAGTGCTTCACGCAATCTCTCTGTTGTGAGTTGGTCACCAGTGAATGGAACTTTACATAAAGGGTCTTGGTCTTTCACTAAAATTGAAAGAAAATGAAGTTAAAACATAAAATATTTTGACAAGAACGGTAGTGTTTTGTAACAGTGTGCCATGGTCTGAAAATGATGATAACTGAGTTCAGAGTTGAACCGATAAAATGAGACAATATTCCATTCAATTCAATTAAACTTTATTCATCCCTTGAAGGGACAAAGTCACTCATTTTGGACACTATTTCAATTATTCTAGTCCCCCTTGAAACATTGTTTGTAATGTTCTGCTCACTGAAATTAATTCAATCATCAGTTGTCACTAGTCAAGTCAAACCCAGGATATGGCGCTAACTCTGGAATTCTACTATTATATAATTTTGGTACGCATCAAAAATTAAATTATAGAAGTAATCATACACTACATCAGCATATCATCATTATCACCATCTCCATTGGACATCGAAGGCCCTGAGGTAAAATAATAAAATACTACTTTGCAGCATGCAAATAATCTGTGAACAAAAAGTTACAATAGTTTAAATGGAATTCTGTGTTTAAAACTCATAACGCTTTTGATAAACAACTTGTAAAACAGACATAAAATGACAGAGAATCATCTTACTCGTGTGTATCATGTCATAGCATGGGGAGAAACCAGCAGACTTACCTGGAACAATTTGATTTGCGTACTTAGCTATCTGTATCATTTCCTCTGTGTACTGTTCATTGTTCTGTAGAACGCCCAACATTACCTGTAGAGTTAACAAACCAATGTATCATTAATTACCTGGTAGTGTATGAATAGTAATTCCTTGCAAGCCTGACAGTTACAGTGTCAACATTAAATGCAATCCTAACATAAAATACATGAAGACGATCACATTTAAAACTGTACAACTTTCTTGTATGCTGTACAGTAGTTGTTTACTGTTGGATAAACAGTACAGTGGACAATCAATAACATATGAACACAAACTGTGGACCGCAATGACTGAGATTGCATCACTTGTGATAACTTCAAGTTCAGTTTTAAATTGGAAAATAAAACGCTTTCTTTTTCATATACATCACGGGGACCATTTTTGTGCAAATGTAAAATTTTCATTTGTTTTCAACTCAAAATAGCTTATTTACTTCTTGTTACTTACAAACTGTGATGGCTTCTTGGCTTCATCCTCATATTGATGGGGAATATGTTCTGGAAAAACATCAGCCATTTCTATAAAGGCACTGAACCTCTGTGTCAGTACTCTGCCAACCAAGATGATGAATTCATCTCTTAGTGCCAAATTGTCTTGGACTGTTGGCAGAATGTCTGTTATTGGGGTCTGTGAGGGTGAACAGCGTTGCATCTGATCTAAATGTACATCTGGTGTTATCTTGTTCTTGACCGCCATCAACTGGAACATGTGATAGTCACGGTTCTGGTTATCAACAGTCATGTGTCGAACATTTTCCCGGATGTCAACATTGTCACCTACTATTTGAAATCCAGCTGCTTGTGTGTTGATGACGTTCTTCAACTTTTGAATAGAGGCTTCCTTCTGATCTCTCAAGTGTTGTTCTGGGCTTGGCGAATCACTGGAAAGAGTAATCTCGATGGCTTCTTTAGGTTTGGTAGACATTGGTAATTTACTACGGCCTTCTTGTGAGGCGTCTTTTGCATTACCGGTAAGTTTCCTTTTTAATGCAAGCAGGGTACTGGCACTTGCTGGCAGATTAGTTGTTGGCTGATGTAATACAACATCATCAAGGACAGCATTATCAGTGTGTGTGGTTTCAGCTATGACTTGCATGCTGTTTGTTGTTTGAAGAGGTGGACTAGTGTCTTTTATCGCAACTGCTGGTTTATTTCTGTCTGAGGACAGTATATCATCAAGGGACTCGATTTCTCTTTCAAGCTTCTTTTTCTCTACCTCTTCGCATTCTATGTTTCTTTCCAGGAAATCACATCCTGATCAAAGAAGGCACCAAGCTCTTCCTGCTTATGAAGGATGGATTTATCAGCAACACACAGGTGTAGTTTATTTAGTCTTCTAAATGCCTGCAGGAGACAGAAAATAAAATAAAATGAGATATTACATGACATGTATATCAACTCTTTTGAGGGCAGGAAATGAACATACCAATGGTTTGATAGTAAGTTAGAAGGAAAAAAGTTATAGGCAAATAGTACCAATATTAACTAACAATTAAGGTTACAACCAATATTGTACAACTTTATAAAAGGAAAATAATTCTGATACTTTACCATTCTTCCTGCATGAGCACGTCTGAGTATGCCACCGACGATTGTCTGGATAGCTACCATGTGTTTATTTCTGCCATTCAGAAGTACTGAAGCTGCAGTGCAAATGATGGATCCATTTTCTCCAATTTTTTGAGCTGGCATTGTTGCTTTGAGGAATTCAGTCAATGTTGGTGCTCTCACATTAAGCTCAGCATATGCCCTCTTGAAAGAGAAGTTCTCTAGGTCTTCTTTCCCATTCTTTCTGAACACGGACTTGTGTGATGTTTCGCACAAACTGGCACATTCTTCGTTGATTTTTTTCACAAGCCGCCTCTTGATATTGCTGAATAGTTGACTGCAATCTAGCACTGCATCAGCCAAACTCTTCACCGATGGCTTTGTTTTCCCTAGGACAGCTTTCAACTTGTCCACTTCACGATCACAAAGAAACTCGCCATCTTCATTCAACTGTGTAACATCAAACAAGACATCACATGAATCAAACGAACAGGCTAATTACACATTTGGGTACAGTTGAACCGCGTATATACCCGAAGTGTCACCTGATACATTATCAGTCACTGCCAATGGAATGGCGCAAGGGTCATTAAGGGTCACGTTCAGTTTTTATCGGTAAAATACTCTGAAACCAGCCTCGCTTATATTTTTGCCGTTTTATTTTTATCGGCAGTGTTTTATTGAAGTAAAATTAAACACGTACTTTCTATCACGAAAGATTCGCATACTAATATATGCAATACAAATTGACGCCAGTGGCAACAATACATTTCGAGTTTGCAACATGTGTGCGGCACTTCCTGTTATCGTCCTATTGTGCGATGTTTATCTGTGAGGCAATGGTGTGAAAAATACATAAGACGGACACAACACAATTCTTTACCCACAAAGAGACATGACAGAGAAAAGGCACCGTGTAGTTCCAGCAAGATTATCATGCATAATGCACGGGAAAGAAATGCTTGTGCTAAAACAAATCTGGATGAAGAAGAAATCATCGGGTCAAAAACAAAACAGAAAAAATACTCACCGCATTCCCAACCTCAGAAGCTTCTTTGAATATGCAAGTGGATGCACCACAGTCACTTCTCACACAATCGTGATTCGCTACGTATGCTAAACGTTTTGGCCCTCTGAAACTATTTTGTTCGCGAAGTGGAGATTTATGCCACGCTTCACATGCTCTCCGTATGTTTTCACGGGAGTTTTCAGCATGGTCAATGTCTACTGAGTACATGAATACAGAGTACGGTGGTGATTATCGCATATTAAAAACACATGCATTTGTCTTGGTTTTCGGAATGAATATTCAAGT
This sequence comes from Ptychodera flava, assembly GCF_041260155.1. NCBI lineage: Eukaryota > Metazoa > Hemichordata > Enteropneusta > Ptychoderidae > Ptychodera > Ptychodera flava. Next base: position 543,128 of record NW_027248395.1, read on the forward strand.
AGGTCATGGGTCATATTTAAATTTGGTGCTCCGCCTGTCCTGATGCGTCATCACAGTGGAATGCAGTGGTAGTCACCAGACCCTCGTCGCTTCGCGACTCGACGCTCGTCGCTCCGCGACTCGCCATGTCCTACCGCCAGCGGCGCACTTTGCACTAGCGAAGCGACGAGGTCTGGAAGCGAGACTAGCCAAATGAGTGTTAGGCTGAAATAGTACAAACTTATACAGGAAAGCTTAAGGATGTTCTCATTTCTTGACAGAGGGAGGGCAAAAAAAGGCCCGAGGGGCAAGAGGGCCTCAAAGTGTTTGTAGGGGGTGTTATACCCAAACGAAGTGTGATGTAACTCATTGACCAAGAGCAATCTTCTTCGGTGGCCCTCGGGGCAGTCGGGCCCACTTTTTGGCCTTTGGGTGAAGTCTTGTGAAGAGACGACACACACACATACAAACATACATACATGTTTACACATTCAGCTAATGTTATACACAAACATCAACAAATGAATTCAAACCAGCCTCTGAATTTTTTTAAATTAACAAAGTTGATTTGCGTTTATTACATTCCTTGACAAAAAAAAGGTTAACCATAATCGTTTTGATTTTGTTTGTTGACATACAACAAACAAAAAGACCTTCGAATGATGAAAGTTGAAATCTACAGATAATTCTGTTGAAAGAAAAAAATTGAACAAACTGTTGGTCTGTCGTCTTCAATATTTAAAATTTAAAGGGGGAGAAAATGTACCTTCTTGTCTCTTTTCTTGCACTTACAAAGTCTCCAAATATCAAATACATACATTCCAAGACTTTGAAAGTGAATGAATTATACAATGCTAACAAATAGAATGATCAGAATACCATTGCCACAAAACTGATCAGGAAGATTTCAAATTGTTTTTGCAATTTATCCAATTAATTGTGAAAACAGCTTCACCAAAATTATTTACATACAACTTGATAACTTGAATTTAATTTTAGTGTGGAATATGACCAGGTCTGAGTAAGCAGTCGGGAGACGAAGTTGTCTAATACTATAAACGACTACTTTATTCTATACTAATATAATAGACAGTGGCTAATACAGTGAAGCATAACACTTGGGTGAGAGACCGTACATAAGAGTTCAGTGACGTGAAGTGTCTCTGTTGATGGTGGAAAAGTCTCTCATCAGGGAAGGCGAGGTTCCTGTAGATAAAGCACTTTGGCGGGGAAAGTGTCTATGAGTCACGAGAAAGGCACATGATGGACTAGGCATATTGTCTTAGCAGATGGAATCTCTGGTTGGTAAAATAAACAGTGGTAGGAAGCGGTGCCTCAAAGCTTAGTCTTAGAAGGAATGCTATCAGAGTATCTATAGTAAGACACTGTACTAATATGACGCAATGCAAGAATGTATTTCCTAACATTCTCCCCGGCGGGAAAGTTTGGCAGTGTACCGAATAATTGTAAAATCTCAATGAAGCGTAAAATACTAAGTACAAATTTGGTAGTGAAACGTGCAATAAATGAAAAAGAATTTCTATTCTATGGGATAATATTGAGTAAATAAGTCCAATATATAAGAGTATATAGTTCGATATATATGAGTTCAGCAACAAGATTTCACACATCGTTTAAATCTTAAATTCTGCTACAGGCGATGGTGGCTGTAGTCCTAGTTGGTGGCCTCTCGCTGCTGATTGCCTGGTTACCTGTTGTGTTTTCATGATCGTCGTTCTCTGTAGATTGTTGTGTTGTGTTGGCGTTGATTTCCAGTGGGTAAAGCTTGATGATGGGATGATTTGTATATCCATAAGCAGTTCTGATTCCTGCAGAACAAATGATGCCGTCGTTTTTGTAGTTTAACTTTTCTACAATGGCTAATTCCCTGTTGATTCAGCGTGAGGTGTTGCTGTGTACAAGCACATCATCACCAATTTGAATGTCATTGCCTGTTTTAACGTGGATCTTGTGATGTTCACGTAAGGCAGTCAAGTATTCCGTTGTCCATCTGCGCCAGAAATGTTCCTGTAGTTGAGTAATGCGCAGATAGCATTTTCTCAAGTCATCTTCATTTCCGAATGACGGGTCCGAAATTTCAGTGTCATCAACAAGTGGGCGTGGCACGTTTGTGAGGACGCGACCATGAAGCATATGCAAAGGGGTGAGCGATATTGCGTCATCCGAATTCGAAGACAGATAGGTGATAGGGCGGTCGTTCAGCGTAGTTTCTATCTCTGTGATTATAGTGTTCATTTCATCGAAGGTTATGAATGCACGACCTAATACTTTCTTGATAATATTCTTTGTCAGTCCGATCATGCGTTCCCAAAATCCACCAAACCATGGAGCGCGTTTGGGAATAAAGGACCATTCTACGCGTTTGTTAGCCATGTATTGTTGTACGTAGGATGAGTCGAAGAGTTCGCGAAGTTCTTTAGCCGCAGAGAGATACGTAGTAGCGTTGTCGGAGATCATCTTCGAAGGGAGCGAGCGTCGAGCAGCGAAACGGCGGAAGGCACGTAAGAATGAAGCAGTTGATAAGTCCGATACAAGTTCGAGGTGAATTGCTCGCGTTACAGCACAAGTGAAAAGACAAATATAAGCCTTTGTTTCCTTACCGTTATGAGGCGATTTGACGTAGAGCGTGCCAGTAAAGTCCACACCGGTAATGGTGAACGGCGGAGCTTCGTTCACGCGGTATTTCTGAAGAGGGGCTTGCACTGGATGCTGATACGGTTTACCAGTAACTTTCAAACACTTTACATGGACTCCACCATCTTGGTACATTCAAAGTCGAAGAATAATACTTCTTTCTTCTTCACTATCTTCTTCATCATCTTCTTGGACTTCAAAGTCGAACACGTCACCCTGATCATCACTGTTATCTACTGTGTCGGCCCTCTTCTTCTTTTTCTTGCCAATAGGCTGGATAAAACACAAGTGGTCACTGTCTTGTATTGTTTGCAGACTCTGCAGTATTTCTCACCACAACGATGTTTCTTCTTTTTACTTCTCTTTTCCCAATTGATGGTTACACCACACAACTTGCAACACGGATGACCTTACATACAGTGTTTACAGCATGACCACTTGTTGCATTGTGATTGTTGAAACACTGTTGACCAAGAAAGTAACGATGACAGTCTTTACAGTAGATTTTATCATCAGTGGGCGGACAGATGGAGGGAGTATGGCAATATTGCAGAAAACTTCACAAACATGTTCATGCTTGTGTTCGTATGCAGTGTTGCAGTTGTGACAATAGTAGGCTTTCTTCAAAAATGCAGGCATCGACGTCACCACATCATAGTGGTTGTCATGATGTTACAAGTATATGTTGTGTTCTGCAGTGTCACGTCCCTGATAATAAGTGTACCAGATTTCTCACAGAAATGACATGGATCCTGTATAATGGTACTGCAGCTTGCAACTTGTCGAGTTCTTCATTTCCACATGGCGTGGGTGGAATACCTGCCTGAGTGATGAGTTCAGCTGCACGTCTTGTCTGTTCCTGCCGTCCCCTTCGTACTGAGTCCCATTCAGGATCACTGTTGCGATTGATGTGAGCAATTGCCGTCACTATTGCCCTTGCACAGCACAGTTCATCGTGTTAGCGATGCGGATGACACTCCTCATCAATCGGAGTCGACGGGCAATGTTGACAGGTCTCCTCTCCAATCCTTTCCTGCCCCTTGAGGCATATGTACATGAATGAAGTTGATGTAGATGTTTTCATCAAAAGTGAACTCTTCGTATGATTGCAGCACCCGTTCAATTTCACCCAATACCCTGTCGACTGTAAGCCAGTCAGCCTGTTGAGGATGCTTCGAAATACGTCTTGTAGTACTGACATGACTTGTATGAAACCACGAACTGGTTTAATATCATTGAATTTGATTTCATAATCATGCGCTAAAGCATTGAATTTTTGTACTTGACGTTCTCGGACGCGTGTGATTTGATAGTACTCAGCCCCGACGTCTTCATCTGCTGGCGAGTCATCTGGTGGCATGTCATCTGTTGACCCCTGACCAATTTGACTTATTGGATGTGATGGAGATGATGATGATGATAGTGGTGGTGGAACTTTGTGAGGAAGGAGGGCAACGGCTATTTGCAATAAGAATCTGCCATTTTGCATTGAATTCTTGGGTATTCATGGGGGTGGGAGAATCCTTTGAATTTTCACTATCATCAGTATTTAAGGGGGAATGGGGAGTATATTGATTGATTAGAGTTTGTAATTTGTCATTGAAACTTTGAGTGCCTAAATAATTACTGTCATCACTACTACAACTACTACTTACTACTATCGAGTGAAGAATCTGAGTTCAAATTGCTGCCACTGTTTTCTTCACTACTACTACTACTACTACTACTACTACTACTACTACTACTACTACTACTACTACTACTACTACTACTACCGCGTGACGGATCTGAGTTCACATTGCTGCAGCTGTTTTCTTCACTATCACCAATTTCTTCACCCCAAGGAAAATCCCATGTAATCTTCACCATCAGTTACATTTTTTCTCAGCATGATATATTGCTTCTTTGGTTGCTGTGCTCTTTGCCTGAAATAAAGGGACAAAAAAATTGCTTCATTTACTCCCACAGACATACCATAATTAAAAAAATAATAATAATAAACTATAAAAAAATAAACCTCATCATGACAAATCGAAATATATGTGTGCTTGCTTTTTTTTCAAAGACAAAATAATATATGTTGACCTCTTATCATATATGAAGAAGTTAATTTATATATGCTATGTATTATCTAAAAAAAATTGTGAAAATATTTTACACTTACATAATTAATTTATTAAGATGTTCTCTGTCCCTTCCTTCATCATCATCATCATCACTCTCAGAGGCAGTGTTGTCCTGATAAGAATAAAATCAACAAATAAATATTTAAACAGTAAAACAACCCATATTCTTATTATTTTAACACAGAGAAAAGTTTGATAAAATAATAAAAAAAAATATAAAAAAAATATACATATTCCATTCAAAGGGGAGGGGTGGGTTGTGTTTCATAAAACATAAAATATACTAGCTGAATTTAACACAAAATACTGGCCAGAACAGTTTGCACTCATGTACCGGTATACTGTGCACTGCCTATAACAAACCCATACTAAAACAACCCATATTCTTGTTTTTTAATACAGAGAAAGTTTGAGAAAATTAAAAAAATATTCCATTCAAAGGGCGGGAGGGGGTTGTGTTGTGTTTCATAAAACACTAAATATACAAGCTGAGTTCAACACAAAATACTAGCCAGAACTGTTGGCACTATATACTCATGTATACTGTGCACTGCCTATATAAATCTTTATACCTTCATATTCAGCACAGTAACTCACAGATTGAAGAATTTGTAAATTTGTGTTTGTCAATTTTGCAAAGTCCTGCATCGATGCATCATTTACTTTACTGATTCAGAAGTGAATGCAAATTCATTAAATTTTTATAGCGGTAGAGGCTATACTTTGATTGCACAGATCAACAACAACAACAAAAAAAATAATGTCACAAAGCTATAAACGTCCTCAGTACAATATGACCGGATATCACAGTTGCATTTACATGACCCCTTCCAATGCACAAAATAAATCGCCAAATAATACACACTGGGTTTTTTTTCTCTTTAAAATGCATTCAGTTTGTCGATTAAACCCCCTTTCTCCACAACGCAAAAAAGCAATCATTTTCCCCTTCCGTAAATTGCTGGTTTATATCTCACGCCGATATTTTCATTTAGTTTGATTGTTTGTTTACATGCGAGGGGGTTCCCCTAGATTTGTCAGCTCTCAGTCAGACTCAAGCCGACGAACCAGCAGACAGCTTGCTACAATGTTCCTATACCTTTTGATCACGGGTGCACGACTGAAGAACATGACCTAATTACTGCAAAAGGTTGTGACGAGTAGAAAGGAAAGATCGTTGACCTTATTCAGTCGACTGCATTGATCACGCACACACGGCCAGAAAGTGCATGCACCTTGCAAGTTATCTATTGTTTACATGTTCTGAGCAAGGCAATGACTATAAATGCTATCCTACTTTATGGCCTCAGCGATTTTTAAATTTCATTCTTTGTCTCTTTAGTGAACAACTTTTTTTTTTTGAACGGGGGAAATCTCAGCCAAATAGTACATCATAAATCTCATGACAAATAGTACATCATAAATATTACTCACATCACAGTTCCCGTACGGCCGATGAGACATGGGTTGCTGATTTTGAGTTGCTCTGTGGAGCTGTGAAGTCAGCCCATCCTGCAGAGAAAAGAACACAAAAAAATATGTAAAACACACTTATCCGCGGGGGGGGGGGGGGGAGTGATCATTGATTTAGGTCATGTTTTCAATTACAGGTTTCAAAGTTCACTTTGACCTTTTTATCATTTATTTGTTTACATCCGTTTTTTTTCCTTTGCTGCTCGGCTGGGGTGGCGGAGCTGAGAGCAGTTAGCAGACTATACAACAAAGGGCGCGCAGACATTTTCACCCAGTACAAGCTGTCAATCAAAAAAATTGGTACATTGTTTCTACATCTTTCGATCAGGATCTTAGCCGTCGATTGCACTGATCACGCACCAAGCTAATGACACAAACTAGCACCGGCAGCGCAGAGAGTGCATGCACCTTGCATGTCACGTATTGTTTACATGTTTCGAAATTAGTTACTGAGGAGAAATTCCAACATCAGTAATGTTGACTTTGATTCCTGTTTTCCCTCTCCAATGAACAATATAATTTTTTTTTCAAGTGGAAGAAAATATCACAGAGCCAATGACAAATATTAAATCATAACTTATTACTTACAGGATCAGGATCACAATTTCGAGGGGACCCCGGTACCGGTTGTGTCTGTTCGCATTGAACGGGAGTTGTTTCTCGGGGGAGCTGCAAAGTCGACTCATTCTGCAGAGAAAGGGAAATAAAAAAACACATAAAGACATACATTCCCCGAGAAGTGATGATTTTATTTTTACAACTGCCTACGGCTTTCAAACTCACTTTGAGGTTTTTTTATATTTTTTGCATACATTCTACTGCCCTGCGGCCGGGTCGCCATTTGACTCACAAAGCAACCTGAGACTGTCAATAAAAAAAAAATTGCTACACTGTTTCAACATCTTTTGATCACGACCCAAGTACATGACCTAATTACTCCAATAGGTCAGACCTGCCTGACACTAAGCATAGGAAATCTTTGACTGTTGTGATCACGGACCAAGTAACACAAACAGGCCATCTGCGGGATGCGACAAAATGAGGCACAGTCAGAGAGTGCATGCACCAGACATGTCATGAGCTGTGTACGTGCTCCGACTTTGCTATCCAACCTCAGCAACTGAGAATGTCATTTTTTCCCCTCTCAGGTGAACATAGCTAACTTGTTTGTTTTGAAACGGATGGGGTAGGGGGACTAGAGCACGTACTTGCTTCAAATCAATATGTAAAGGTACTCACATCAAGATCGTCATTCTGTGGAGCATACAGGGGTTGACCATTGGCTGTACCATAGCATGGCTGCAAAGTCGACGCATTCTGTACAGGTAAAAAACATTCAGAAACGATATGAGATATACATACATATGATGGACTGTAAGAAAATTTAGAAAAAAAATTTAAAAAAAAATTAAAAAAAAATGTATCACTTACGGTATAATCAAAGTACTGGTCAGCCCACCCAAACACCTCATCCAACTCAGAATTGGTTAAACACAAATCGTCCCACTCCTTATCATCCATGGTAAGGTTGACGGAGGAGCTACACCAACGGAGAATGGATCCAACAGTAGTCAGTGCGACGTCGCCGAGATTGACACACAGAAATGCGACAGTGGCCCTGGCATTGCCCTGCTACTTATAGTCTTGCCTCATTTGCATAAACCAATCAGAGTGGGGTGCGTTGACGTTGTATATTCTCACTGAGCCAGGGGGTCCTTGGGGTTCAGGGGGTTCCTCGGGGGCCCAGCTATGCATGGACCAACTCCCAAATTTATAGTCCACAAGTCTCGCGAGACTTTGAACTCTCGCATTTTGCGAGATGTGTGGACTATACCACAGCCATTACTACTATGTAAGACATGCTAGGTGTAATGGGTGCACACTCTTTCTTTCATTCCAGCAGTCAATGCATTGTGTTTTATAGCCGTAGGCTAGCTAGGATACCAGGTGCTAATTAGAATGGAGATAATTTATGCAAAGAAATTAATTAGTAAATGATGTGTTTGTGTTGATACATGTACAAAGAACGTTGCGGTAACTGTGCGGTAGCATTGTTTCTCTCCCGCAAGGTCTGCGGTATCTATTGTTTCATGCCCACTTCCCATTGTTTTATTGCCGCAAACACTGCGGCAACGCGTTTGCGGGAACTCACTGATGCCTCAAAACATGCGGAACAGCAGTGCGGCAACACACTGACAACTCAAATGCTGCGGTAACACCTCAATGCGATCGCATTCTATTGTTCTAAATGTTGAAACTTGTGCGGCAACTGAATGATTGACAGCTTCAAAACCACAGCTGAAGAAATTGCGACTCTGTAGGCCTACTACAAACCAAATATAAATGCAAATTTGAACTTCACGGAGTGGTCAACTGTAGGCCTACACAGCAAGACAGGAAAGGTGATTGGGAGTCAACTTAGCATGCTATTCACAGTAATTGAGCACCAAATCGCCAAAATTGTAAAGGGAAATATAAATCATGTCTTTCTGTTTGGTATACAATACAATGAATAGCCTATCACTGTAAAATATTGCTCTGGCTGGGTGGGCCGGGTGCGGTATGTTGTGAGTTTGAATCCGATCGATAATTTAATAAATTTCTTAAATAAAGATGACATCACTGATCTGAGAGAGACGTGATGTTGAAGAGAAATTTATTCGATGATTGTGACCATCAGGTAAGTCACGGTCCGGTGGTAAGTTGATGCCACAACACATCGCAGAAGACATGTTTTCTATTTTTCAATGCAAGAAGTGAATGCCGGTGAACTCGGAACTGATCACTGATCTGTACCAGTCATTTCAACTTTAGTGGTTGGTATATGCTCAAATACAGTTTTAAATTTCCACAAGTACGATCCACGACTAAAAATGCAGAATTTTTGTTGAAATAAAGCTTTCCTCGTTTTCACTCATAAATTATCGTCTACCGATCATGACACCCGTTCCATAGCTTCATGTTTGTATCATGCGAGGAGGTGAAAAATGACCATGTACTCCCTTGTGACCGCGTCAAAGTGTGTGGAGATAATCTAGGATTAGTGGTGTAAAATCTTCAATGACAGTAAATTGCGAACAATAATTCTACAGACGCATTTATTTCTCTTCGGACGGGTGAAACCTCAGGCACCCATGCGCTGCGTAATCTGCTTGATCGATCGTGAAACTAACAGGGAGTCTGTAAAAACAACTGGTCATCAGTGTAGTGCACATGACTTTCCTATTTTACATCGTTTGTCCTAACTTTTGTCACTGTCATTCAACAATCTGTGGAGAGACTGTGCTCTAATACTATAGAAATATACCGCCATGGTAATATTTAGAACTGTCGTATCTCCTTATGTTTCCCGGTCGGACAAAGACGCCTCTATGACAGTACGGTCAGATAAGTCCCCGCAACCTAGTATAGAAAGAATTGTAGTCTATACACAACGACGTGCGCTGTGGCATAGGCAGTTACCCATGTTTGCGATTTGAAATGCCCGATCGGAGAGGTTTCGCAGTTTACGGTATCGAGACCATCTTTGTTACTATTGGAAATAGATATTTTGGCAATTTTACTCTAGAAATTTAATGTGAATAAGTAGCGACTTTTACCTGTATGCAATAGACCTTGGTGTTCCGTTAACGGCAATCGAGAGCTGGGTACACACTGAGCCAAAAAAAGCAAAGTCTTGGATTTTAAAAAAACGCTTTTGTTTCGCACAACGAGCCTTCAAAGCGTCAACTTGACGAGTTTTGCATAAATTATCAGCCCTTGTTCACGCTTGTCAAGCTGCAAGCTGTATCTTCACTTCCAGGCTTTTTACCGGAAGTTAAACTGGCTCCCAGTCGCCTGGCTTTTCTCGGAAGCTAAGTTCCAAAAAGTCATGGTAACTGCATAGCTGGCCAAGCCAGGCGATCATCCCGCGATCAATCCCAACAGCCCTACAACTCAGCGCGACGGTTAATCCTTCAATTTACTATATGTTTTGATATGCCCACAGACTTGGAGCCGGTCTGACTGGAAGTTTGAGAAACGGTCTTTCAGACTAAATATATTCATTACAGGTGAAAAATCTGGCGCCAGAATTGAAAAAGTTAGTGTTACTTTCGCCGAATAACAGTGTACACGACCCATATCTCCTTGTAATAACCCCACATCAGTTGAAATTTTTGGATAGTTTGTCTTTTTTCGAGATTAAATTCAAACTGTAATTTCTTAGAACTACGTTTTCTTCACCCCAGAATTGCATACGTTCTTTGAATTCGGGCTTGTAAACCCTGAAGATCTCTGTGTCGAATATTTAAGCTAATGCTAAGCAGACTTAGAAAAAATAGTTAAATGTACGCTTCTTTACAACGATTATCGTGAACTCTTACCAAATATTGCAAAGTCAGCCGTGATTCCAGTGTCATCTGTCCCGTGTGAAGGGGGGTTCAGTACCCAAAACACGATTAAAAACATCGAAACGTAATTCTCTGAGCGAAGATGCCGTAAATGATCTGATAGTTAAAACCATGAAAGGCCCAAAACTTTACGCATTTGACTTCAGAGCAGCGACGATAGAGTTCAGGCAGCAAAGAGATCGTCGGAAGTTGTAATCTAGGCCAGAGAAGAAAAAAAATCTTGTTCATCGGATTTTTTGGACCAAGTCCCAGGAGCGGCGAGCGAAATTTTTTTTTTTATTTTTTTTTAGGCCGAAGGTAAACGCGGTTCTCTGGCATTTTTGCACAGATGCAGACAAGGCAAGATAATTGTTTCCCTTTTTACCAGAAATATCTCAGACAAGAAACACTGATACTGGTAACTGAATTCAATACTATATTTCCCAACAATAACATAGGCCATTACATTCACAGTTAGTGTTTGCACAACATATTGTGAGCATTTCAAAATTCTCTCAGAATAAAACTGAAATGTACAGCAATCACTGAAATTCAACAATTCAGTATTGTCCTTTAATATTGTCCTGGTGGGACCTAGCATCTGAGTTTTTTCATTTTACTTTGGCCCCATGTTTTGGCTCTTTACCACTGTCTATACTCATATACACATTTTACACAATGGTCTAACAACACTGTACTGTGATCGGAGTGAAGTTATATAGTCATCATTCAGATCGTACTTTAACATCGACGCAACCATGTGTTTTGTTATTGCCGTAAATTTTTATACTCTCGATGCAATTTTCATTCAATCGGATGCACCGTCCATCTATATCTGCTGCTGTCACGATCTTGTTGAACAAATCGCCGAACGTAATATCAGGACAAACACTGAATAGCGTCTCTGGAACTAACTGTTGGCCATCATGTCGAATGTTGGCGATCAAATTAATACTCATGATGTGACATGTACTAACCTTTACAAAACGAGCAAATTTCTGGCCAAATCGACCCACTTTGCGTCGTGATTCGCCAAATTCAGACGTCACAACAACGTGTTGGCGGTCAACTAAGTCCGAACACGCATGAAGTCTCATTCAAAATCCCGTGCCCGCGAAAACCCGACACAGTGTAGGGCGCCACCAGCGGCAGTACTAAAAATATTTGTAATGCGGAAGTAAGAATTTGCCAGGATCAAAAAAAAAAAAATTTCCAAATATGCCAAAGTAGAAGCGGCGATTCCGATGAACAATTTATTTTTTCTTCCTGGCCTTAAATGTAATAGTCAGAAACGAATACCGTCGCCAGAGAATAGAACAGAAGAGTATTAAAGATTGTAAAACTCGTCCAAAAAAAAAATTGTCACTGCTGATGTTTATTGAACACTTTATTCATTGACTTTTGAACTAGTTTTCGATATGGCGTATACAGCTGTTTTATAAGTGCTTACATGTAGTTGTACGCATTGTCCCGACATCATCAAAAGTTCACCCCTAAGCTGTTCAATGCTGTATATCACTAGTAAAATACTCAAACAAGTCGGACTTTACTCATGTGAAAATCCCTGTCAAAAGTGGCCGGAAAGCGATAAGTGACATGTCCACATCGCGACCAGCCGCTCGGTAAAACGCGCCTGGGAAGTTGACTTGCATGTTTCCTAAAAAGTAGTATTTACAATTTCTTTGCACACATAGGGAACCGGCTGGGGATATTCATCGTCGTAATAAATGTGCCTCTTTACGGCAGTAGCTAAGCGCTACCCGTTTTGGCGTAGGTCAGCGGAGCAGAAATTAGGCAGACAGTCCATGTAGCCGACAATGAGATGCTAATGATATGCAGAATGTACAAGTTTCAGGTTTCGTCGACCAACTTCCCCCTCTTGGGTACAACTTCAAACTCAGAAATACCAAGTCGGTGGCTATTGCCTGTTACATAATTAAATAGCAAACTTGTGGAAGTTGACAAGTTCGTGGGACCCTCTGCCAACTTGCCAACTTACTTCCCAACTTTCAATGGGGAAGTTGGCGGGGGCCTCTGCCAACTTGCCAACTTACTTACTTGCCAACTTTCATTGGTGGAAGTTGGCGGGGGCCTCTGCCAACTTGCCAACTTACTTGACAACTTTCATGGGTGGAAGTTGGCAGGGGCCTCTGCCAACTTGCCAACTTACTTACTTGCCAACTTTCATTGGTGGAAGTTGGCGGGGGCCTCTGCCAACTTGCCAACTTACTTGCCAACTTTCAATGGGGAAGTTGGCGGAGGCCTCTGCCAACTTCCACCAATTAAAGTTGGCAAGTAAGTAAGTTGGCAAGTTGGCACAGGCTTCTCCGCCAACTTCCACCCATTAAAGTTGGCAAGTAAGTTGGCAAGCTGGCACAGACCTCCACCAACTTCCACCCATGAAAGTTGGCAAGAAAGTAAGTTGGCAAGTTGGCAGAGGCCCCCGCCAACTTCCACCCATGAAAGTTGTCAAGTAAGTTGGCAAGTTGGCAGAGGCCCCCGCCAACTTCCACCCATGAAAGTTGGCAAGTAAGTAAGTTGGCAAGTTGGCAGAGGCCCCCGCCAACTTCCCGGTATGAAAGTCGGCAAGTAAGTTGGCAAGTTGGCAGAGGCCTCCTCCAACTTCCACCCATGAAAGTTGGAAAGTAAGTAAGTTGGCAAGTTGGCAGAGTCCCCCGCCAACTTCCACCCATAAAAGTTGGCAAGTAAGTAAGTTGGCAAGTTGGCACAGGCCCCGCCAACTTCCACCCATGAAAGTTGGCAAGTAAGTTGGCAAGTTGGCAGAGGCCCCCGCCAACTTCAACCCATGAAAGTTGGCAAGTAAGTTGGCAAGTTGGCACAGGCCCCCGCCAACTTCCAGCAGACAGTCAATGTAGCCGACAATAAGATGCTAATGATATGCAGAATGTACAAGTTTCAGGTTTCGTCGACCAACTTCCCCCTCATGGGTACAACTTCAAACTCTGAAATATCAAGTCGGTGACTATCGTCTGTTACATAATTCAATAGCAAACTTGCGGAAGTTGACAAGTTCGTGGGACCCTCTGCCAACTTGCCAACTTACTTGCCAACTTTCAATGGGGAAGTTGGCGGGGGGGCCTCTGCCAACTTGCCAACTTACTTACTTGCCAACTTTCATGCGTGGAAGTTGGTGGCGCCCTTTGCCAAGTTGTGGAAGTTGGCAAGTTTGTGGGACCCTCTGCCAACTTGCCAACTTACTTGCCAACTTTCAATGGGGAAGTTGGCGGGGGCCTCTGCCAACTTGCCAACTTACTTACTTGCCAACTTTCATGCAGGTGGCAAGTTGGCAGAGGCCCCCGCCAACTTCCACCCATGAAAGTTGGCAAGTAAGTAAGTTGGCAAGTTGGCAGAGGCCCCCGCCAACTTCCATCCATTTAAGTTGGCAAGTAAGTAAGTTGGCAAGTTGGCAGACGCCCCCGCCAACTTCCCAGTATGGAAGTTGGCAAGTAAGTTGGCAAGTTGGCACAGGCCTCTGCCAACTTCCACCCATGAAAGTTGGCAAGTAAGTAAGTTGGCAAGTTGGCAGAGGCCCCCGCCAACTTCCATCCATTTAAGTTGGCAAGTAAGTAAGTTGGCAAGTTGGCAGAGGCCCCCGCCAACTTCCCTGTATGAAAGTTGGCAAGTAAGTTGGCAAGTTGGCAGAGGCCTCCGCCAACTTCCACCCATGAAAGTTGTCAAGTAAGTTGGCAAGTTGGCAGAGGCCCCCGCCAACTTCCGAGTATGAAAGTTGGCAAGTAAGTTGGCAAGTTGGCAGAGGCCCCCGCCAACTTCCACCCAGGAAGTTAGCAAGTAAGTTGGCAAGTTGGCAGAGGCCTCCTCCAACTTCCACCCATGAAAGTTGGAAAGTAAGTAAGTTGGCAAGTTGGCAGAGGCCCCCGCCAACTTCCACCCATGAAAGTTGGCAAGTAAGTAAGTGGCAAGTTGGCAGACGCCCCCGCCAACTTCCATCCATTTAAGTTGGCAAGTAAGTAAGTTGGCAAGTTGGCAGACGCCCCCCGCCAACTTCAGGGTATGGAAGTTGGCAAGTAAGTTGGCAAGTTGGCACAGGTCTCTGCCAACTTCCACCCATGAAAGTTGGCAAGTAAGTAAGTTGGCAAGTTGGCAGAGGCCCCCGCCAACTTCCACCCATGAAAGTTGGCAAGTAAGTAAGTTGGCAAGTTGGCAGAGGCCCCCGCCAACTTCCGAGTATGAAAGTTGGCAAGTAAGTTGGCAAGTTGGCACAGGCCTCTGCCAACTTCCACCCATGAAAGTTGGCAAGTAAGTAAGTTGGCAAGTTGGCAGAGGCCCCCGCCAACTTCCATCCATGAAAGTTGGCAAGTAAGTAAGTTGGCAAGTTGGCAGAGGCCCCCGCCAACTTCCGAGTATGAAAGTTGGCAAGTAAGTTGGCAAGTTGGCACAGGCCTCCGCCAACTTCCACCCATGAAAGTTGGCAAGTAAGTAAGTTGGCAAGTTGGCAGACACCCCCGCCAACTTCCCGGTATGAAAGTTGGCAAGTAAGTTGGCAAGTTGGCACAGGCCTCTGCCAACTTCCACCCTTTAAAGTTGGCAAGTAAGTAAGTTGGCAAGTTGGCAGAGGCCCCCGCCAACTTCCCTGTATGAAAGTTGGCAAGTAAGTTGGCAAGTTGGCAGAGGCCTCCGCCAACTTCCACCCATGAAAGTTGGCAAGTAAGTAAGTTGGCAAGTTGGCGCAGGCCCCTGCCAACTTCCACCCATGAAAGTTGGCAAGTAAGTTAGCAAGTTGGCAGATGCCCCTGCCAACTTCCACCCATGAAAGTTGGCAAGTAAGTAAGTTGGCAAGTTGGCAGAGGCCCCCGCCAACTTCCCAGTATGAAAGTTGGCAAGTAAGTTGGCAAGTTGGCACAGGCCTCCGCCAACTTCCACCCATGAAAGTTCGCAAGAAAGTAAGTTGGCAAGTTGGCAGAGGCCCCCGCCAACTTCCACCCATGAAAGTTGTCAAGTAAGTTGGCAAGTTGGCAGAGGCCCCCACCAACTTCCACCCAGGAAAGTTGGCAAGAAAGTAAGTTGGCAAGTTGGCAGAGGCCCCCGCCAACTTCCACCCATGAAAGTTGGCAAGTAAGTAAGTTGGCAAGTTGGCAGAGGCCCCCGCCAACTTCCATCCATTTAAGTTGGCAAGTAAGTAAGTTGGCAAGTTGGCAGAGGCCCCCGCCAACTTCCCTGTATGAAAGTTGGCAAGTAAGTTGGCAAGTTGGCAGAGGCCTCCGCCAACTTCCACCCATGAAAGTTGGCAAGTAAGTAAGTTGGCAAGTTGGCAGAGGCCCCCGCCAACTTCCACCCATGAAAGTTGTCAAGTAAGTTGGCAAGTTGGCAGAGGCCCCGCCAACTTCCACCCAGGAAAGTTGGCAAGAAAGTAAGTTGGCAAGTTGGCAGAGGCCCCCGCCAACTTCCACCCATGAAAGTTGTCAAAGTTGGCAAGTTGGCAGAGGCCCCCGCCAACTTCCACCCATGAAAGTTAGCAAGTAAGTAAGTTGGCAAGTTGGCAGAGGCCCCCGCCAACTTCCGAGTATGAAAGTTGGCAAGTAAGTTGGCAAGTTGGCACAGGCCTCCGCCAACTTCCACCCATGCAAGTTGGCAAGTAAGTTGGCAAGTTGGCAGAGGCCCCCGCCAACTTCCACCCATGAAAGTTGGCAAGTAAGTAAGTTGGCAAGTTGGCACAGGCCCCCGCCAACTTCCACCCATTAAAGTTGGCAAGTAAGTTAGCAAGTTGGGAGAGGCCCCCGCCAACTTCCACCCATGGAAGTTGGCAAGTAAGTAAGTTGGCAAGTTGGCAGAGGCCCCCGCCAACTTCCCTGTATGAAAGTTGGCAAGTAAGTTGGCAAGTTGGCACAGGCCCCCGCCAACTTCCACCCATGAAAGTTGGCAAGTAAGTAAGTTGGCAAGTTGGCAGAGGCCCCCGCCAACTTCCACCCATGAAAGTTGTCAAATAAGTTGGCAAGTTGGCAGAGGCCCCCGCCAACTTCCACCCATGAAAGTTGGCAAGTAAGTAAGTTGGCAAGTTGGCACAGGCCCCCGCCAACTTCCACCCATGAAAGTTGGCAATTAAGTAAGTTGGCAAGTTGGCAGAGGCCCCCGCCAACTTCCATCCATTTAAGTTGGCAAGTAAGTAAGTTGGCAAGTTGGCAGAGGCCCCCGCCAACTTCCCTGTATGAAAGTTGGCAAGTAAGTTGGCAAGTTGGCAGAGGCCTCCGCCAACTTCCACCCATGAAAGTTGGCAAGTAAGTAAGTTGGCAAGTTGGCAGAGGCCCCCGCCAACTTCCACCCATGAAAGTTGTCAAGTAAGTTGGCAAGTTGGCAGAGGCCCCCGCCAACTTCCACCCAGGAAAGTTGGCAAGAAAGTAAGTTGGCAAGTTGGCAGAGGCCCCCGCCAACTTCCACCCATGAAAGTTGTCAAGTAAGTTGGCAAGTTGGCAGAGGCCCCCGCCAACTTCCACCCATGAAAGTTGGCAAGTAAGTAAGTTGGCAAGTTGGCAGAGGCACCCGCCAACTTCCGAGTATGAAAGTTGGCAAGTAAGTTGGCAAGTTGGCACAGGCCTCCGCCAACTTCCACCCATGCAAGTTGGCAAGTAAGTTGGCAAGTTGGCAGAGGCCCCCGCCAACTTCCACCCATGAAAGTTGGCAAGTAAGTAAGTTGGCAAGTTGGCACAGGCCCCCGCCAACTTCCACCCATAAAGTTGGCAAGTAAGTTAGCAAGTTGGCAGAGGCCCCCGCCAACTTCCACCCATGAAAGTTGGCAAGTAAGTAAGTTGGCAAGTTGGCAGAGGCCCCCGCCAACTTCCCTGTATGAAAGTTGGCAAGTAAGTTGGCAAGTTGGCACAGGCCCCCGCCAACTTCCACCATGAAAGTTGGCAAGTAAGTAAGTTGGCAAGTTGGCAGAGGTCCCCGCAACTTTCCAGTTGTCAAGTAAGTTGCCAAGAGGGCAGAGGCCAGTGTCATCTATTATTGTCTTCACATTTACATATTTTTCGTGTAACCCCATGTTCGTGTCGGCTACATAGACTATCTGCCAGAAATTATGCTGTGGCTCGCGAAGATGGGGATATGGCGATTTGACGAAGTAGCTACAGGCCAGTCCGGCATGTTTATGGAAGCATCGTGTGGGCATGGCACTTAGAAATCTACGTGGGACATTCATGTTCCCTAATGCCACGCTGCTTATTACAGTGAACAAGGAAAGACAAGATTTTACAGTCATGGTCTTTTCGACATCGTTTCAGAGCGGTCGGGTCGCCGATTACACATCGCTATGTACATGTTACATAAGTGAACAACTCACGTTCACAGACTTGTTGCAAAACATCCGGCCTTGACTATCTTTCAGGAGGGGACGTTCACTTTATCTCATAATAATAATTAAAGAATGAAAAAATATGGACAAGGTCTGGTCTTTCATCCCAAGTTTTAGTTTAGAACTGATCAAAATCCTATGAATTGCATTTTCACTGCGATTTGCGGTTGAATTTCTTTGTGACTTGGCAACGACATTTTTGCATACTCCTGCTTTTTACCACTTCGTGAAAATGGTATCACCCATCCAACGCTATATGTACGTGTATCGATCATTATACAAAGAGAACGCATAAAAAAAAAAACGACGCTCGCGGTCATGGGTTCAAGGACATTCACAAGGAGACATCCTCTTCGAGTCTGTCACGGATATTTTACTAGTTTTGAAAACTTACAAAAGCCAGTGTTCGAAATTCGTGGGCATTGTAACCACCCACCAGGGCAGGTAACTTGAAAAAGTTGTCTTCCCGGGTGAAACTAACCCGTTCGGAGATGATTATACCTCGCAGATCAAATGTAGTAAAATTTAAAAAACAAAACAAATAAAACTACCAGCAACAGACACTGTGCTCTCCATTGGTTTTATGTTCTGTTAGAAAAATTACGAATTTGGGTAAAAAAATAAACAGTGAGCACCAAATAAATCCAAGAGAATGTTGCCCCGTCAATTTATTACATTTTAAACCACGTGTCCTTTCTACTCAGGTCTTGAACGGGAGCGCTAGCGACAAGGAAATGAGAATCAACTTACATCTCAATAAAATTTGTTTGAAAACCTAGAACTTGCATTTTGTCCTTTACTTTTTTCACGTACGACTTTGCTCCTATGTCAACGTGATGGTACGCTAGTTTATATCTTATATCACGGGTGGAGGGACTGTGGTTATATGAGTCCGTACCAGCTAAGTCAACGGTAATAATGTTGTAGAAAATGCAAGTGATTTCATCGGCGAACTGATTTTGCTTATAATTCCGTTTTATTTGTCAGTGAAAAGATCTGACTTGATGTTTCCGAGGTAGCCGAATTGGCGCACTATCTTACCGAGGCGCGAAGGCCAAGCTTGTCTGTCCAGTGTCCGTTTTCAAAATTATCTGAGCGCTCACCATGCACTGTGTTCAGAGAAGTATTACACAGTGGGACTAAACTGGTCACTAAAACGCTGGAAATTCATTCTCTGTGTGGAACAAAAAACTAAATAATTAAATTAAACAAAAAACTAAATAATAAAATTTAACAACTGACATGCATTATGTTGAAAAATCCAGTTCTAAAAAATGAGCAATATCGCGGAAGTATTGATACCGGTCATCAACTGCGCAACCTGTCAGATCGGGCATTTATAGAAGCAAACATGGCTACCACGCTCAGAAGTAAGCTTATAGCTTGTGACTACCGGTATTTCGTTGCCGCTACGCAAGACGCCGCAGTGTAAAATACAATTCTGGGCTTCGGCAAAATGAGGCAGGTGTATGATCGTGCTGCCGTAAGGTGACTTATCCGACCGGGGAAAGATGACGAGATACGACAGAAGTTTTAATATTACAATCGAGGTACACCTCTATTGTATTACGAAGCACCGTTGCGTCTCTCCATGAGTTCGTGAGGGGACGGGTTGTCAATGTTAGTTCAAAGTAAAGAAATTCTGGTGTGAGAAAGTCATGTCGATGCGATGTGCAGTGATGTTTTTAAAGACCTATACTGAGCAAGCTCCAGAAATAAATCTAAGATTAATTGCGCCCCTGAAGTATGTACGATTGCGTCGTTGTGTGCATTGTTACGTTGTACATGATTTTTGTGTATTCGTTTCGGGAATTATCAAAGTCGGGAATGGAATATGCATGGTCATAAATGTCCGAGGCAGCTCATGAATGTGCACTTATAAAAGTACATGAACATTTGTTCTCCCAATCACATGAAGGCGCGACTTTGCACAAGTTTTAAATATCGGATATTTGCAATCTAGTATCAAAGTTTGACATATCGACGTTTTCGGGACTGCGGTGAGATTTCACCACCTCACAGTTCTGGCCAAACCCGACTTCCAAGGACTGACTCTAGTTTCGATATTAGACGATACTAGATTCTGTCAAATCACAAGTAAATATCCGGTATATATATGAGATTTCACCACCTCACAGTTCTGACCAAACCCGACTTCAAAAGACTGACTAGTTTCGATATTAGACGATACTAGATTCAGTCACACATTACACATTACCAGTAGAATTACGACATTGTCTTCGCTGTACTGTAACGTTTGCCGACAGTGACAAGGATACGTTATCACCGTCCGAGTGTAAGAGCACTATGTCATTGTCACGTACTGTAAAGTGACAATGACATGATACATGTCAAGCAACTGACAAGGCAACCTTTTCAGAATACATTCTTCTACAAAATTCAGAGTATGTTGCGTCACCACTGAAAGCGTTGTTGACAGCCAACACCGAGACGAAATTGCTTTGGTTAAAATCGAACAGCAAAGTGGCGTAAAGCCTGCCTATGGTTCATTCCGCCAAAGGTAAATTTCACATTCAGTGAAATGCTTCTGTCATGATCTCAAACAAGAGAAAAGGAAGAAGATTTAAACCTCTTTTGGTGAGTCATTTTTAGCGGATTCATTTTAGAAGAAATATTTATCACTGCAGTTATTTTCGAAATTACTTTAATCACGGTCCCTCCACAATTTGTAGGATTTGTGGAGGGACCGTGCTTTAATCGACAATATTGCCACTTATATGACAACGTTATGTGATCAAGGTCATGCAGAGTCCAAAGGTCATGGCGGCCATGCTTTTGCAATGACGATGCGATCTACACTTTCTCGATAATTTCGCGGGTTATTTATCTTACTTTTCGCCAATGTTTTCGACCTAACACGGTCCCTCCACGTGGAGGGACCGTGGACCTAACCATATGACATGCATTGCATTTACAACTGTCGCGTTATTTTACTCGAATGAGAATGAAATCGTTGGGTTTTTAACAATACCGTAGCCGCTACGTGCTACCTCTCTCCATATGGTGCGGAATAAATGTGACTGTGAGACCGTATTTAGTATCGATTCGGCCCCTTGACAATCATCTGCTCGACAATTATGCCACGAACGAGTAACAACTTACAACTGCGTAGACATGGGTTTTTTTCTCATCAACTAATCACTCTGTTTTATTGTGTCGCGTTTATCTAACGCATAACGCAACTTCGGAATGATTATAAAGAAAGGAAAGACGAAAAATACAAGATCTGGGTTTTCGTAATTAATTTTATTCCCATGATAGCTGTCATTTCTTGGTCTTTTCATTCGATGCCTGTGTAAAAAGGACGAAAGTGGTTAAGACAATAATACAGTGATCGAATAATAATGTGTTTAATAAAAGTTTGTTGTCAGACTTCGAACTCGCATTTGCGACTTCATTCAGAATTAACAACGCAACTCTGAAATTGCCGAGCCATTCCCTCATTAGAAGTTCCTTTTTTAAAACTTTAAATGTTTATTTAGTATTCTGTATTTTCGATGGTCTTCATTTCGTTGGTATTGCAATCAATGATAAAGAAGACGTAAAATGTCGTTTGCGGACATGACATGCTCATTGAAATTGCAGGAAAGCTGGGTAAAGCCTGCCTATGGTTGATTTCCGCCAGAGCAGAGGTAAATTTCGATTGGATTCAAACATGAATTCCATTTACAACTGTCGGGTTATTGTACTCAAATGGGAATTAAATCGTTACGTTTTTAAAGGGAAACCTACGTCCAGCGCATGTCACCCTTCATCCCTTCCAAAATCACCCCTGAATAAAATGCAGCCGGAATTTTCAACGTGCTCGCACGCGCAAACGACTACGGCGAGACGAAAAGAGAATTTGAAGTAGACGACATTTATGAAAATGAGCTCCGAATCCCATGGGCGCGAAAGGGCTCATGGGAGAAGCGGGCGTGACGTCATCGGCGATACACAGCGTTGGAGTCTATGACTATAGTAGTGCAGTTTTATAAGTTTTGATCTCTGCGCGTTACAGCTTTTTTATTGATTGCTCAGTAGCATGCAAAATGGTTTACTGTTGTGCAGTTGGGTGAAAAAATGACTCAAGGAAGAACAAAAACGGTGTCAGTTTTTACCGATTCCCCACAAGTCAGCTTTTCCGGAGACAGTGGCTCAAGAAAGTCGGGCGAGGTGATAACTTGTTAAAAACTGTAAAAGACGCAAAGTTATGTTCTGCACATTTCAAGGATAATTGTTTTATAAGGGATTTGAAGGTAAGTTTTCAATCATTTTTGATCCCCTTGCGAATATATTAGAGAAATATAAAAAATACTGGTCGCGGTTAATTGCTGAGACCATGGGGGTAGCAGAGACTGCTACCTCCATGCTGAGACATTACGACTCATCTGGAATTAACGGTACTTTGTTATGGATACAGACACGGTCCCTCCATAAAGGATCGTGATACAGATGAGAGTAGCTTGAAATCGCGATCAGAAATTTTGCAGAAATGTGGATTTTTTTCGTGATGGGATGTTTCAGCAGCTTCAGTACGTGTATTTCATGTCCTGCGGCAGGTGATTTGGACAAAAAAAAAACATAGTAGGAGGATGTCAGTCTGCGGGTGATTAGGCTTGTCGAACGAGGCGTCAAAGTGTGGCTTGTTTCCGCACAGATAGTTTAACTTCCGTACATGGTATACAATGCGAAGTGTTAATTATTGGATACACAGAAAAAACGCCTGTTTAGTAAATTGAGCACGAAAACCAAAATAAAGTACGTGTAAAATTCCTTTGAAAACATGTTTATTTCACTACACGGCAACTGTGATGTATTAGTGGAATACTGATTCATTCGTCGCAAATTGAAAGTCACTGCTAGCCTTTTGGCAAATCACGGTTACTCTTGGCATGGTGCTCCTGTTTTAGCTCCATGCTCTGAGGCAAATTTACATTCATGAGTTCGAATATGTCGACAAATTCACAGACAAAACAAATCCAGCGAATCTCTTTGTGTTGTAAAACTATACCTTGTCTTATACACGCATGTCCAGTCAGATCGGGCAGCAGGTAATTATAAATGTTTTTATTCACCACGAAATGACTGACTGGTGTGTTTATAATTGCTTTGGTGTTTGCAAACTTTTCCTGTCGTCAATCGAATTTATCTCACACGGCAACGTGTTTCCTCATATAAATCAAGTGATATTGGATCTGAAAGCAAGAACGATTACAGAAATTACTTTGTCGATACTTCCATCGAAACCATGTTGTAACCAATTTGTAATATTATTTCTGAATGTCTTTTTCAGCATGAAATGCTCGGTACTAAGCTACGTCGACAGTTGAAAGACGATGCTGTTCCTACGATTTTCAAACACTTGTCATCCCCCAAGAAGAGGATTTTCAGTGCAAAGAGAGAGTCGCGAAAACAGACGAGTCAGGTAAAGTTAATCGATTTTGAACGTCGAACTTGGTCGTCGTACTCTTGTTTTCGAAACTTAAGGTTTAATACTTTTGAAAATTTTAAAGACACAATTTTAAAGTACAAAATTATGTTTACGTACGGTTTTTCCCCTACAGATTGTCAATAGCCTGACTACAGAAAGTCCCCAATTACCCGTCACGTGCGAGATGTACGCCAATGATGATACTACAATTGAAGCCAACAGCTGCGATGCTTCAACTCAGGTGAGAATTAACCATAAGAAAAATCCTTTTCAATAACAACGTAGCCGGTTTTGACAAAAACAACAAAAATACAACAATAATATGATAATAGTAATAATAATAATTATAATTCCATTTTTATAGGCCTACACGTCATCGATAAACGTTGGCACGCAAACTGAGACAGTGTGTTCATGTAGCTGTTACAACATCGAGAATCCCCACTGTATGTCTGTAAAGTTGGACCATCCATACTCTAGCGACACGTTTTCATCAACGAAGAGGCGGAATAACGCAGGAAATTCCCCGATATTTGTACCGACGCCATTACAATGTACAAATGACACTGATATAGAAATAGATCCACTGGTACAAGACCTGTCTTTTATGGTTGACGGTGAAGAATTTCCTACGCACACAAACGCAGTTTGTGAGATCACTGCCAGGTTACACAACGCCATAGAGGATGTAGGGTGTGAGAACAGTCCTCACGTGCACTATGGACAGATTTGACAAAGGTGATTTCGATCCTACCGGGGCACCAAGAATTGTCGAAGACCTTGAAAATAAATGTTCTCTCTTAAATGTATCGATGTCAAGTATTGTAGATACAGATGATACATTCACTGCTGAAAGCGATAGTGACGAAAGCGAAAGTGGGAAGACAATTGACGACTCCGAAGGAGAACACGAGAAAGACTTTCTTGGTGACAGGAAATTCATCGTGTTTGAAAGCTGCCTAGATATACTATTCAAGAGGTGTTCGGAATGCGGAGAAATTGTAACAGAAGTCTCAAGAAGTACAAACGGATCAATGTTGACAGTAAAGATGACATGCATACGTTCACATAACGTTATCTGGCGCTCACAGCCAATTATAAACCGAATGTCTGTCGGCAATTTACTTACGGCTGCCGCAATACTTTTCAGTGGGAACACGTTCAATCGTATAGCACAGTGCTTCTCATTTCTCAATCTCACGTTCTTTAGCGAGGTTACCTATTTGTCAACACAAAATAGGTATCTGTTTCCCGTCATTAACACTGCATGGGAAAGAGAATCAACGCAAGTTAAAGCCGACCTGCGAAATATGGAGACAGTGAAGCTATCCGGCGATGGACGCTGCGACTCTCCTGGATACAGTGCAAAATACGGACTGTACTCGTTTATCGAACAGAGCAGCGAGAAAGTGGTCGATTTTACAGTTACCCAAGTGTCGCAGGTTGCAAACTCTAACGCGATGGAAAAGGCAGGCTTTAAGAAAACCCTCGATCGAATTCTAACCGACGAAGTCAAAGTGTCAACAGTAGCAACTGACAGGCATCTACAAATCGCCAACACCATGAAGAAAGATTACCCTGAAATTTCCCATCAGTTTGATGTCTGGCACGTCGCGAAGTCTATAACCAAACGGCTAACCGAGTACACCAAGAGGAAGAAATACAAAGATTTGAAGCCATGGGTTCAGTCCGTCTCAAACCATCTGTGGTGGAGCGCCGCAACGTGTGATGGAAATCCAGATATCCTTCGGGAAAAATGGCTGTCCATCGTTCATCATACTGCCAATGTCCACGATTGGGATGGATGTACACACTTCCATGACTGTGCCCACCCACCGCTTGAGAGAGACGACGAGAAAGCCATCAAGTGGTTGAAAATAGGAGAACCAAGCCATGACGTACTGAAAGAGGTGGTCTTTGATAAAAAGATCCAGGCAGCTGCTGAGAAGCTTTCAGAATTCTGCCATACTGGTAGTTTGGAGTCATTTCATGCTTTGCTTACCAAGTACTGTCCAAAGCGACAACATTTCTCATATAAAGGTAAAATTAATCTTACAAATAATCTTACCTTATTGCAGTGTCATTATCATACAGTACGTCAAAAATATTGTTTCTCACATCTCGCGTTGCACTGTTAATTTCATGGTTAAGAACGTGTTTTTATGTGTACCTTTGAATATTGACTATAAAAAAATACTATTTACAATTTAATATTTTTGATATCTTACAGGTATGGTAGCGAGAGCACAACTTGCTGCATTAGACCATAATGCAAACTCCGGCAGAAACCACGCATCGATTACGAATGGTGACAGACAAGGGGAACATAGGTACAGGACTGTGTTCCCAAAGAACAGGAAGGCATGGGTGGCTAAACCAATTAAGGAGAAGAAATCCTACTGTCATGTCAGTGAAATGATGTGTGATGTCATCGGAAGAAGAAGGAGTGGCCGTGAGATGGAAACATCAACGTTCCAGACTTACCTGCCAATATCGCACCAACTCCAAGACCCCCTGTTGAAGATGTTGTTACCGCACACCTGACTAGATTCCGCCAGTAACTCTTAATTCGATAATATTGTCAATAATGCCGAATCAGCATGGCGTACCTTGCCTTACGGATATAGAGTTTCTGAACTTCGATGAATATGCACAATAGAGTTTCGATGGGTTGCAAGGGGGTTGTGTTTAAATACATCGATTTTTAAATGTGACCTTCAGAAAACGGTAGGTTTCAGAAAATGAACGCATAACGTTTTTAAAATGTAAAATATAGGGCAGAAGAACCGATCAGAAAACCGGAAAATGGGGCTTATCAAAAATATCACACATTCACCCGACGCTAACAGAGATTATTTCTTGATATTTTATTTACACCATTCCTCTATCAGTCTTAGTATACACACATTAAAATGGAAGGTGACAATCTTTAAAGCCAACGAATCTCCGGACTCTTCTGGATACACTTTCTAATGGCCAATACAACACAGGCGGGAATAACTCTCCTTCTTCTCGCCGTCCAAGCCTTCCGTAGATCCAATAAGTGAACTGTGTATATGCTGCCCAGCGATACGTACTACAGATAAACGACACAGAAAACTTTTTTGAGTAAGGTTTGGCAGTCATGACGTTGCATCGATATATTAGTCTTTTATAGTCTTTCATTCTTATGCAAACTCAAATGTACATGTGTGAAACGCTTACGAGAAAGTGAATCTCTCCATGCACAGAAGTAGCTGATTCAGGAATAGCAATTCTCTTACATGAAACTAAACGTGATTTTTCTAAATAACTAAGAGCTAGAAAATATCAATCTACAGATCGATCAAACTCAGGTATCCATCTTAAACTTTCAGTGTACGTCATCTTTCATGCATTCATGTATTATGTAAATGTACCAAGACCGATGTTCTCTATGGGTGTGAATTGACACTTGGAAGTTCCTGTAAACAACACAAAATTTGAATAAAGCTAGTCGTAGAGCTGAAAAAAAAGCTACGAACTATCAGCTAAGGAAATAAAAATTCATTGAGAAATTGAGAACTTACCGATTTTCGACTGGATTGGTAATTTTATCGCAACGCAGGTCTTGCAACCTCAATAGTGCAGTTTCCAGAACAGCTTGGTTTAGGCAAACAGATTGAAAAGTTGTGCCGCTTGTGATACATGTCTCACCTATGTAGAAAATAAAATAAAGTTTGAGTTACAGTAAGTAGCATTGAGTATAAAAGCTGGCTCGACGGTTCGTCGTTCAATTACCAGTAGGAAAACGTAACACTCGACGATTTTCCATAGCGTAGACGGATGATAGACGCGATGAGCTTCTTGAAAGTCAGTTACAAAAATATATCAAGTTTCGTTTTCTGAACCTTACGGTGAAGTCAGTTGACAGAACATGCAAACTTAGTACTTACCTTCTAACTTCTGTTCGATGGCATCATTCTCAAGGCAGCAAACACACTCTGACAGTAATGGCATCGCTATACAATTTTCACAGTGACACCAGTCACTGTTAGTCTGCCGACTTGAATCTTCAGTACTGTCAGAGCCAACACTGTCATCACTCTCATCCTGATCGTCACTGCTGTCTGAAACTTCGCCTTCGGTGTATCTTGGCTCAAATTGGTATGGTTTGATTTCAGTCGGGAAAAGAAACACTCTGTGTCAGAAATATCGCTGTCCGAACTCTCCATAGTCAGTCTTGCGAACGCGCTAAGACTGTTCACGCAGATTGTCAGTGGGCTACACAATCGTCTGTGTATCGCCGATGACGTCACGCCCGTTCCTCCCATGAGCCCTTTCGCGCCCATGGGATTCGGAGCTCATTTTCATAAATGTCGTCTACTTCAAATTCTCTTTTCGTCGCGCCGTAGTCGTTTGCGCGTGCGAGCACGTTGAAAATTCCGGCTACATTTTATTCAGGGGTGATTTTGGAAGGGATAAAGGTGACATGCGCTGGACTTAGGTTTCCCTTTAACAATAGCTGATACATGTAACCTCTCCGAACGGTGCGGGGTAAATGTGAGACCGTATTTAGTATCGATTCGGCCCCTTTACCATCATCTGCTTGACATCTATGCCACGAACGAGAAACAACTTACAACTGCGTAGACATGAGTTTTTCGTAACAACGTACTCATCAACTAATCACTCTGTTTTATTGTGTAGCGTTCATCTAACGCATGACGCAACCTCAGAACATCATGAAAAAAGGAAAAGACGAAAAATGCAAGATCTGGGTTTTCGTAATAAATTTTATTTCCTATGCGAGCTGTCGTTTCTTGGTGTTTTTTAATCCTATGCCTATGTAAAAAGGACGCAAGGGTTAAACAGTAATACAGTAATCGGGCAATAATATATATGCATACAGTGTAATAAAACAGATTGTTGCCAAACTGAAAGCTCGCAGACACATGAATGAACAGTGTTTCTGTTCATTTTGTCAACAATACCACAACTGTACATGCTACTTCCGGTATTAGCAATTACTTGGTGGCATCGGGCCAGACCATTCGATAATGATTTTCTCATGGACATGCACAGTGAACAACGCATGGTCAACTCGATATCGATAATGCAATGAGTTTAGCTGGGCAGTTTTGGAGCAACAACATATAATCAATCGCTCTTTTCTCCAAATGTTTGCACTATAAAACATTGACTGGGCAAAAAGTTGCTACATTTTATGATAGTAGACGAAAGGAATTGGAGCGTCAAGAACGTGACAAAAACGCGAGGTAATAGGAGTATTGTATGTACATTACGAAGGGCATTTTTGACATTCTTTCCATTGTGAGATGAGCTGCAAGGGTCGTGTTTTCGACGCGACTTGGACGCGTCTCGGATGCGTCTTGAACGCGTCTAAATGCCATCAAAAACCAGCCGAGTCTGAATGCAAGTTTTGCTGTATACTGTACATTTCCGTACACTTACAAACAGTACAAAGGAAAACATAGGGCCCGGGGGCACCGACGTCCTTTGTATCTCCTTGCTGTTTATTATTTGCCATAAATGTGAAATTTGGCAAAAAGTCAAATTGTTTGGACATAAGTAGTAAGGAATATTTCCTTTCCATGATAAATAGAATTTTACACCCATTTTATTCATTTATCTAAATGGGCGAAAGGAAAATTTAACCATCCATGTAACTAAAGTGCGACCCTGACCTATATACGAACTCACTCACGCGCAGCAGCTTGCGCAGCAGTTCATTGTCCTGTACTCAGCAGGGAAATTCCCTGCTGAGTCATTCACATTCCAAATGGAACTTGCGCAATACAGTAGCTATGACTCACCCCACTGAGCAAAACAGAACGACATTCTATTCTCTCTCTCATTTGCTTAGATAGATTCTGACTGAGCCGTACAGGAGCTCTTACAAAGGCAACCCGTATCAGAACAGTTTCGAAGGTGCGGGTCTCGTTTCTGGATGTGAACTTTATCTGCTGACTGGTCCCTTTTCACTATGTTTGGAGTCGTCGGAACACTGTTGCGCAATACCCCTATATCGGTACGTTTTCAGGCAGGAACTTTCCAGCAGGGAATTTCGCAATACCCCTACGGAACGTTTCGCAATACCGACTTCAGTTGCTTAGTAACTTGTGATGTCATGTTCAATGTCTGTTATTCTACAGTTTTCAGAAAATTTTCTGTGGAATTTTTTCTGAATCTAACTTTCATATCCATTCAATCCATAATATCGTAGATATCGCTCCAGCGGCGGACTAAATCCTTCTTGTTTTGTATTTCTAGCGCCTGATGAAAATATCCTGAATAAGTTCTGACCCGTTTTCTGTTGTACCTTTTCTTGTATTTGTGTAAGCAGCTGTTTATATTGAACGTAATAATGCTTATATTTCTCTCGCTTTTTGATACTCCAGTTTTCCTTGTATTACATCAATAACAACACCAGGTATAGGAGTTAAGGCTAAAGAACTGGTACTGTAGGAATGGCTGCTATTACAGCAGAGCTTACAAGAATTCCTTTAGTAATATTAAGAGCCATATCAATTCGTCCCATCAATTTGTAACTTCGCCGATATGCGGCACTAGTTCTTTCGATATAGTCAGCCAATTGTTCAACGCTTTCAACAACTGAGATGTGCATTTTTTACTGTATATGTAAGGGATGATAAAAAATAATTGTAGTAATATAGAAAGACAAATGGCAGAAGGAGGAGAAGATATACCACTGCTGGATTTCGATGATGCTCATTTAAATGATGACGATGTTACTGCTGAAACATCTTTTACCGATGATACTTTTACAAACCCCGATCCTTCAATGGATAGTCCACAGGTGGATATTTTAATTAAACAGAGAAGAGAACTTACAAAATATAAGGCTGAAGAACTCTTAGACAAATATAGGATTACTAATCCGGATGCACGAACCGAATTGATTTTAAATGCTGAGATTATAATGGTGACTGTATTATAAAGAAATCAGAGTTACAACAGATAAAGGAAGTAGATTTTTAGAGAGATCCACATTAAAAAAGAGGAAAGGAGGATATGAATTTGTAAATAAAGTATACAGTTTGAGTGGAGTCGAATATCACTCTAGCGCAGAGCCCGAATTTGTTAGTTCAACATTGTATTCTGAAGATGTGAAAAACGATAAAATACCAGCTGAGAAGATGACACCAGAAGACATGGGCATATACAAAGATGAACTGACATTCTTACGGCAAGATGCTTCTGGTAATGCAGACAAAATACAAGCTTTTGAAAATAAAATCGAACAATGGAACAATCTAAACCCCGAATATAGAGCTTTTGTTGATGAATTAAAGATGGCAAATATGCGTCTTGATGAGCTTTACAGTGAAAGAGATAAAATAAGGCTAGAGAAAAGAGAAGTTGAAAAACAGTTAAAGGAAATTCCTGAAGATCACACCCAAGGAAAAGAAAAAGCCAAGAAACTATTAGCTGAACTCATAACAAGAGAAGCTAAAATTAAAGATCGAATTGAAGTACAACATGATATGATCAGTGGGACACGTGAAAGACTGGCGTCGACTAGGTCTCTTCGTGATGTAATTTCTGATCCAGAATTATCACTGAACTGAAGCTGACAGAATTATTTAAACGAAATGGTATTACAATCGCTGCAATACTGACTGCCATTGGAATGGCAATATCAACAATTGCCCTGGCTGTGACTAAAGGAGGGGGAGCAGGAACTGGAGCAAACACAGGGGGTTCAGGCCCGCCCAAAGTATATACAAAAGCGAAAGAAATTGTAAAGCAATTTGGCGAATGGTTAAAAACCTTGGCCGCAAAAAGTGCTGCTGCAATACCAGGTTTAATCGGCTCCCTTGTCAGTTTTCTATTAAAAACAGCAGGATCGGTGGTCGGATTTGTTGGAGAACAGCTATGGATATTTTTAA
The DNA here is from genome assembly GCF_041260155.1 of Ptychodera flava. Lineage (NCBI taxonomy): Eukaryota > Metazoa > Hemichordata > Enteropneusta > Ptychoderidae > Ptychodera > Ptychodera flava. The sequence goes on from NW_027248395.1 coordinate 574,381, forward strand.
CTGGTTTAACATTAGTCATTATAAATAAAATTATGTATTAATATATGGCCCCTACGGAATCGGCATGTTTGGTGAAAAGAATATTGCAAAGTTTCTTTCTAAAAATAAAGACCTGTTTGGTTTCTCTGTCGAATTGGAATGGTGCAAACTTCGGCGGGTAAATCGACATATCCTTCGAGCAAATCCAGGTGTCCGACTCAAGGATGATAATCTATATCATAACATATTAGCTTTCGTGAAGGAATGTCAAAAGACTAACTTCTTTAAGCGACTAGAATTCATAAACGTCTTTCAGGAGATTGACAATGATGAAATGGAAGTCCAACATCTCCAAGAATATTGGGTCCTTCGATTGATTCGCGACACAGGCATCGATTTATCTTTCAGGCAGACGGAAATATTTACGTAAAGATGTGATTTATTTTCTTTTTTCTTCTACTATATACATTACACGAAAAATGGGGTACGATAGAACATTATTACCGACTTTCAGCAACCGAATACCGAAGGGAACGAAGTCAGAAAGAACTCATCATGTGATTGCTCATAATCCAAGTGAGGCAGATCCAGGCCAGACACTTATCATACGATGTCCAAAGTTAGAAAGCGGAGTAGTACTAGTTCCAGATACTTTCGACCTGGTTTTTGATCTCGAAGTAATGGGACATGAAGATAACCGAGTAGTACAAAATGTTGCAAAAAATTTGGTGGAGCGTATGGTTCTAAAATTCGAGGGGCAGGAACTTCTCAATTTGAATAAATATAACCTTATTGAATGTTATCGTGATCTCTTCAAACATAAAAAGGAGAGAACGAACATGACACTGTACGGAATTCAGAACGAAAATCTAAGAAAATTAAGAAGCGGCGCGGCCGATGCAAATGCCGACAGGCTTTCAAAATGGGACGATATTTTACTTTTCGACACATATAAAACAAAATATGCTATTCGTCTCACTCACCCCCTCATAACAGGTCATGGAGTTGCATATCCAAAAGCGTTAGGGAGTCATATCGAATGGGAAATTACGCTTGCACCCGCCTCCCAATTACTTGTCAGTAATCAGGTTGTTACAGCCAATTATAAATTAAAAAACATTCAAATGGAATACGAAACAATTTCTGATTCCGTACTCGCGAGAGATACTGCTGGTTATTACATCAATGGGAAAGTTTTTCTCTACGAGCATATACATTATTCTAGAACAATACCATTCAAAGAATCGGACACGGTTATCAATGAAATGTGAATGTACCACGACGTAGCATTAGAGGTATCTATTACTCTTCACTAAAAATCAGAATCAGACAGAACTGAACAGTGAACTTTTCTTTAACCCCTCCATTGAATCTGTGTCTGTAATGATTGAAGGCATTGCAAATAAAGTGTACGCTCAGAAGATGATACCAAGACAATTTTGGCGAGAGGTGCGACGGTATTTTGCTGAAGATAAAGATTGGTGTGAAATTGATATAGATGAAGTTGATTATTTGAAGAATAAATTCTGTCTGTTTATCGATCTGCGTAGTTTTAAAGATATTGAGTTTCATGGAAATGGTTTAAAAGTAATGAACACAAAGGACGGAATTCAACTTGAAATTCTGAAGAAAGACACCTCAGTTAAGGGTGCCGACGACGCTCGCGATGACAATATATTTGCCCACGTTTATGTTATTAGCGATGCCCAGGTCACTGTTGAAAATAGTAGATTAAAGTCTTTACAATTTTAAACCCGTCCGTCCTATCGGCCATGTTTCTGCCAACCATTCGCCCGTGTCTGGATTGTATAACTGCACACGTTTGATATCATTTGGCGCCATCATAATTTTACTACGCTTTTCACTATGGATTTCTCCAGCCTTTTTCCGTACAAACTGTACAAACTGTGCCGGCTCGGGCTCCTTCCCAGTTTCAAACAGATCTTTATAATCTTCAAAGTTCAAATGTTTTCTAACACAAACATCTTTCACCCCTTTATTTTTTTTCGTCTCCGAAGTTGGAGTTCGAAAAGCATACACTTTCGAGCGTATGCCGACAAAATCAAGAATAGGTTCACCATTCAACTCATCTTTAAATTTACCTATCACTTTTTTATTAATCTTCGGAAAGTTGGGGGCTATGCGGAGCTCATCCCACTAGTATCATATATAGACTTCTCACCATTCTTTTCAACATCTTCTCGGACTATATCATTGAAAGTTACGTCCGGGTCCGGGATCGGTACACTGTAAACAAAACTGTCAGTATCCATGTAGGCTAATCGTATTCCAGGGAACGTGTCCAGAAAGTAATTGTAATGCGTCTCATACATAAGCAGCTTAGAAAGTTCAAGCACCGCCGCACCAATGAAAACTGGTTTTACATATCTATGCTCATCCGTTTTCAGTTCCAGTAGGGCACTGTCGCAGGAATCACCATCCTCTTCGGAAGTTATGAAAGTTATATGTTTCATCTTTGGATTATACTTCTGAATCTTTTTACGTCCACTATCCGTGCCCCTATCGGAACGGTTCAGTCCGAAACAAATTTAAAGTCTCTGTACTTTCGAACATCTTCTATTGTCTTACCGAACATTGCATTATTCATCAGCTTATAGAAATTCTTTTCGAAATCTGTCCTCCCCTTTGTCCTCATTTTAGTGTTAAAGTCAATATATTTCGCGAGACATGGAGCTTCATCGAAAGCAAGCACCCGATAAATCTTTTTCAATCTCATTCCCATCCGAAGATAGAATTCCAGCAACTTGTAGTGTAAGACATAGGACTCTCTATCCATCACACTTGTAATCAGTCGACCGCCCTGCCTCGGAAATTCATAGTGATGCGGCGCTAATGGTAAATCCGAATGTTCTTTATGTAATTCGGCCGGATATTCTAGATCTACTTCTAGAAAACTTGGCGGAAAGGTGGCGCCAGGTCCCCAATCAAATCCTGCTCCGTCATTCTGAGCAGACCATTCTAACAATTCTTCCATCGTCATCCAATGAAGTCCGCCCGTAGGCATTGCCTGACTCATTGCCCAGCCGTAGAGATTGTTTGCATCGAGATATTTTATTTCGGTCACTGGTTTCTCAGGGTCATAACTGGCGCCGGCGTCAGCGATGGCCGGATGATTGTCTTTAAGTAATGAATATTACACTGGCTGATACCACCTCGTATTCCCCTCTGAACGAATTTCATCTGCTCAGCATCTTGAATGAGCCCAATTTATTACCTGTGTAAAGTAACATAGCATCCCATGTCAAGCCAGGTGCCGACATATAGTGGGCTGGATCTAACTTGTATGCCTTAAACATGTGTCGCGGAAATTTTCGAATATATTTGCAAGAAGGAGAACGTCGGTCTCACAATAGAATTCCATATAATCTTTAATCGTCTTACATCCCACTTTATCCCACACCTTCAATGCATGCTCATAATCAGACTCTGAAATCCCCTCTTCCGTCAATTCGCTATAAAATTCCCCCCTCTCCGGGAGCTCACCCTCTTCTAATCGCTCGAGGGAAGTCTAAATATTCGTAGGGGAAAAACCTTTCGCCCTTTGAATGTCCGGGTACAAAAGTGGTACTGCCGTCCACCCATCCTCCGGCACAGTCGTTGCCAACTTCGCTAGCGACCCCATCATCAACTGAGCACTATCCATAAACTTTATAGAAAAGAAACGTTTCTTTATCTCCCTCCCCCCTCCAGCGACAACAATTGAGGCGTGAAAATAAATGTTTTCGAGAGACCCATAATTCCACCATTGCTCGTCTTAGCTATTAAATTTGGCTCTTGTCCGGGACCATCATCTATTTCATGTAACTTCTTTCAAAATAAAAGAACCATCGTATCCCTTGAGGTTGTGAAAGTAGATAGGAATGGTTCTCGACGGTCGACATCCCTCGCAATAAAAAGTCGTTCCGTCCCTCGCTACTCGGTATCCGGCGGGCTCTCCACATGCAATACAGTCTGGATCACATCCGTCACGCTGGTAATTAGAAGGATCTTTCATAGCCACAATTTTCCAATAATACGATTTCGAATAATACTCGGCCCTTTTCTTCATATCTTTTAGAAATTCTGTAACACAGGAGAGCCCGTGAATGTTCTTTTACCATAAACAGTGGGCCGGCCCGTTCCGAAGGCGCCCCACCCCCGTTCCACCATAACATACGAAAGACAAATTGGAATGTGCCGGCCAGTGCCCCGCTCAATAATTGCTTCAGTATCTGCATAGATAACGTAGGGACAGGGCACCTTCTTCTTATGCCCTCGAATTGACATACTTCCTTAGGAAAAACTGGCTGGGCGTCGTCTGTTCCACAGTACACCTGATGTATTTTCTAATTCTTCTGTTGACTTAAAACCTCTTTTACAAACCGGGCAAATACACTTACTTCTGTGCTTATTCTTACGATTAGTATTAGAATTAATAAGGCGATTTAACGCAAGTAATTGGAACGAAGTGGCCGCCGCCGTCTTCGTCAACTATCAGTAAGATATTTGCTACTTGATCCGTTCCGACAGGGGCTACACCACTATATAACTGTATTATACAGATGGATCGGGATCATTTTCGTAGATCTGAAATACTTGAAGTTTGACCCCTGGATTTTGCTGCTCGAAGCGCTTGAATATAGTCTTATCAGCGGGCGTGGGAAATGGTATTCCACCCCAACAGTAGTCGGCCATAAATTTGTCGTACGTCTTCCAGTTTTTCTAGTCTGACCACATTTCTTTTCACGAAACGCGGGATCAGTTAACTTTAGACTTGCTACGACGGCGTACTGGAAGCAGTTCTCGCTACCGAAAGGAAGAATAAGATCACTCACACAATGCTTATTTTTTAACCATTCAGGTAGTTGAATCGAGCCAGCCCCGAGTAAAACTTCTACTAGAATTACTTCGAAATTAAGTATCTCCTCGAGAACGAGACCAGAACCCTCAACATTTTCAATTGTTTCAAGCATATGGTCGTAGCGATCTATTAATTGTTGTTTCACATCCGATCCTCTTGTGTATGTATCTTTTAATTTAACAGGCAATGTACGATTTTGTGTATTACCAGTTTTCGGATCCGATAATTTGACTTCCATTTCAGTATAAACAGAGTACATCTTTCGGCCCCTTTGACCATACCTTCATATCCACCAGCTCCCTGATATCCTTGACTCGCTTGACTTCAGGAAATTCTTTTAGTAAAACTGCTCCCTTGAATGCTGCACGTAATCGACGGGCCATAATAATCTTTATGATATATACTATGATAAAAATTTTCTTAAAAGAAAATATTTATTCTAATTCATCAAAATCCACTATAATATTTTTGGCAGCATTTATTTGTTTATATATCTCACCTAATCTTTCTAAGTCGACTAGTTCTTCCGCATCTTGAATTTCTGGTTTATTAGGCGCAGCACAAAATAACCTCTCAACAGTGAAAGAAAGAGCACGCTTACTTAAGCGCGGTTTAAATGCTAAGAATTCTATCTTACTACCTTTCCTGATATTACGAGGTACAATAGCAGGATTTTCTCGGACTGGCAATGGGCTCACTGTTTTAAAAGCACAGTCAATTTCTTTAACCATATCAATACATGTAGCGAAATCAGAAGCCCCTCTTTTAAACTGAAATTAAAATACGCAACTGGCTGCGCCCCGCGCTTCTGATACACTTTAGATGGATTGTAAAATCCAGTCTTGGAGTGAGCGGTCAGGCTTGCAGCATAACTTTTAGCAGTAGATGCATCGAAACTTTCACCTAGGGTACGGAATATTATTAAATCGGTAAACTTTTGAAGACTCGGTTGCCAACGGACACACACCCCATCGCATGTAGCAGGATCTCTAGAACCGTACTTAGGTCCGATGGATGGGGAAAACCACTTCTAGCTCACTGTCTACGTATATGAAAGGATCTACCAATGATTCACCAAATATGAGTTTCCTCGTCACTGATTTGAATATTCTCTTCTCCGGTTTCAAGTATTTTTATTGCAGTTGAAATAGAAAGGATTGTCATTGTCTTATCGTATATATCTTAATAAAAAAAAATCTTTTTTAAAAATTTCTATGATATAGTACCCAAAATGTCATACATATTCATAAATGGACCAACTGGAAGTGGTAAGAGCTACGATGCAGTAAATTTGGCTGCGACTCACGTACCAGAATTTGACACTAGTTTTTCTAGCAACATTGCTGACTTTTATAATGGGCGCTCCACGTTTCGATTGCCGATTTTCAGAACCAGTTTATAGAACATACTCTTAGTTTACAATGTCAGGCTGGGCTCCCTTCGGAACGCTACATTATTTGTGACTCTTCCATAATTCAACATCTAACTTTTTCTCGAATCCGAGGCGTTTCCACGGAGTGGGAAGAAAAAAGATTGTTTCTAGAGCATTTGACCATTTACATAGTTTCATTATCATATTCAAAGATATGCCTTGGGATTATTGCAGGCGGAATGTGTTGACTCGAGCCAGGTCGTACGAAATAGCCGCCTTAAAAGAATTAGAAGAGATTCACAACAAGTTCAAACAGACTTTCTTAGAAATTTGTAACGACTACAGACTTCCATGTTTGGTAATTCGGAACGCTCTTACGCCCCTCGTTCTCAAGAATATACTTAATCCAACGATTGATACAGAGACAGTCGGGCCAGTAGATTTTCCACAAGCTTTTGACTTTGGAATTGCATGGAGCGGCGGCAGCCAAGGATTTTTAATAGACGGTTTCAAGGAGGAGGAACTTGAAAAAGCGTACTTCCCACCTGGTCAAGAACAACTAGAACAACCTCGAGTCTCACTCAAGAACCTACACAAACTTCTTAACGCTTGTGAATCTGTGTGTGCTTATAATGCTCCGTTTGACTTACGGGCACTTGATATGATGAAAAGGGTGGACTTTGGAGTTACTTGTCTATGGTTCATGTCAGTTGTGTACATTATACTTCAGCCAGAACTTATCGATAAAGCTGAAAAAGGGGCGCTCGAAAGAACGGACCGTGGCAACATGAGAAGTCGCTTTGAAGATCTTGCAAACTTAATATGTTCAGGAACTGAGATACCACCTCATCCACATACTGCCGAAAAAGATGCAGTAAGTAAACATTACATTACGACAGTACATGCATACGTAAATACTTGGCCAGGTGGTTGGAAGCGGGGTGGTAAACTGACACTTTCGGCTTTCAAGAAATTAAGACTTTTTCCATGGTACTTACTGAATAACTTTCGTAAATACTTACGTTAGTACTTGCGTAGTACTTGACAAGTACCAGCACAGGAACTTACGAAGTACTTACGTAGTACTAATAACATTTTCCTCCGGCTCCCAACTATTGAAACTTTCTGGATAACCGCGCCATTTTATCAGATAATATTTCTTTCCTCTAATTTTTTTCGTCTTCAAAATTCGTTCTACTCTGTACACTCGTCGGCACCTTCCGAAGGGCGCTCTGAAGTTCATCAGAATAGAAAGTGCCGAGTATTTCCTCTCCATTCAGATCTTTTATCTTATAAACTGGTGGCGTTCCCAAGCCAGCTGCGTACACAACTTTTGAAACCACGAAAATCTCCTCTGTCCAATTTGGTAAATATCCTTTCTTAAAAGTGGTCTTGTATTTTGTAATTCGAACCCGTTCTCCCGGCTTGAATTCAGGGTTAACTCCCCCGGCTGCCAACTCAGGACCGAATAGTGTATAAAATGCCTGCCAATCGTTGTCCTCCGTTACATCGACTGGTTTCATTTTGATACTTCCATGAACGGTGTTGTTGTAATTCTCGAGAAGTTCTGGTAGAATAGAAAGCCATTCTCGTGTCTGTTTATATGTAAAGTATTTCCACATCATCGTCTTGAGAGTCCGATTAAAACGTTCAACAACGCTAGCTTTTTTGTCACTGTAGGTGTGAAACCAGTGAATGGAAGACTCCTCCAACCATTTCTGCATTTTCTGATTAGTAAATTCCCGTCCCTCATCTGTCTGAAGTTTGTCAGGTTTCCTCCCGGATTTCTTAATTATGTCTTGTAGCGCCTTCAGAGTGTCATCGGCCGTTTTTGACTGTATTGGCCTAGCCCAGGCATATTTACTGAGTACATCGATTACTGTTAGCATGTATCGAATGTTACGGTTCTCTTTTAGGAATGCTGCAGGGAATTCCACGAGATCCGCTTGCCACTGTGAGTCTATCGATGATACGAAAACGCGCCTCCCACCACGAGTACGAGGTACCGATTTATGTAGATTATAAGTTAGCTGAGTTTTTAACCAGTCCTGTACCTCTTTCTTAGTAATTTTTAACCCGCTGGCCCGTGCTGCGTCATACAATTTTTGTACACCTCCAAAACCAGTTTTCGGGTTGTAATATAATTCTCTAAGAGTGCCTTCAGCTTCCATAATTGCTATATTATACGAAAAATTTTATGTCGTACGGATGCTGAAAATTAAATACTAGTTTACTGAATTTTATCCTTTTCAATTGCTTGATTAGGCCCACGGCTTCCCGTTCTGTCATCTCCATTCCATGTTCTTTTATAATAGTTTTGTTGTCTTCCTTGTTCGGTGCGTAAATTAGTACTAACATCTTTATGTTTTCCCTGAATGGTTTACTAATACTAGTATATTGCTGAGTCAGAACCCAGACAGATAGTCCGTAGTGTCTTGCGCTGAAACCAAGTTGGACTAAAATGTCACTGCGCTTCTTCATATCTTTGGACGAGGCGCAGTCGTCGAGTACTATTAAAGTGTTCGTGCCGGCCCATTCGTCCCTTACGTAGGTTAATGTAATATCCACTGCATCGAGTCCGACTGGAAACACAAACACATTATCATCTTCGAAAATGAATCTTCTATTATACGTTTTATTAATCATGAATGTTGGGCAAATGAAAACTATATATTCGAATTTCCTTAAGTACGGACCGGTGAGGAGGTCCAACATAAATTCTGTTTTGCCAGAATCTGTCGGTCCATTTATAATCATGTTGAATGGCGGGGTATCGTATATTGACATTTCCTCTGGATCTATATATTGTAAATAAATGTAATGATATTGCTAAAGATAACAAACCAATTTTTCCGAATTCGTGAATAGGGTCTGCAGATGCTGCCCGTTCCCGTTCCGAAGGCGGGGAGGGGAGGCCCCCCGAGTCGTGTCATTGTGAGGTGACTCTCCGGGCTCGTCTTGCCACTTCACAAGATCCTCCCCTCCTTCCATCTCATGTACAGCACTTTCTCGAACTTCCGTGTTTATATCACCGTTCACCCCGAAGACCATAGATTCAGTTGCATATTGCAATTCATTATTATAACCTGAGATTGCCGGGCCCGAAAGAATGACCATCTCAGACGGTAAGAGAAGTAAATTGGGCGAAACTGCCATATCAAGTTTGACACCAGTATTCATTATTGTGTCTTGATATCGCCTATAACTGATTACTTTGTCGGTATTACGAATTTCATCTTCGAGGAGAACGCCGAATTCTTTTCTTACTTGCACTGCACTGCCAGTATCACCTACTATGGTACTACGAATATTAGCTTGTGCACCGAGTATGCAATATACGTAGGCTTCAAGGCTTTCATTGAGGCGGGCTAGGCCAGCCTTTGTTAGTCCCAAGTCTCCCGTCAGAGGAATGAAACTATTATATTGCCCCTCCGATCCATCATTTCTGAAGAAATAATAGTGTGGTCGGTCTTTGGTCGGGCAGTACATGTTTTTTCTTTCCAAAAATGGTATGTGTATAGAAAACGCCTCCATCGGCGGAGAGGAAAAAGTCGTGACCATTGTATATTGCTTTTGGCTGTCGAACGGGCCCACGATTAGTGTAATATTCATAACCATAACCAAGACCTGAGTTTTGACCTTTTCGATATCGAAAGTCGGACTTCGTGGGACTTATATTTCCAAATTCTGTACATAGAAGTTCATATTGGACGAGATTGTATGGATTGTCGCCGGCTTTGAAGGTGGGGGTATCGTCTGGAAGTGCAACGCCCATTTCATGAAGAATACGACGTATTGTAAAGTATACATGGAAACGGCAGAATGATCGTATTTGCGGAGGAAATTTCCCTTCGGAACCAAAGAGATGGGCGAATGATATACCGCAACCAGTAGTGCTGCACCATACGGCGAAATTTAATTGCTGGTCCCAGTATTTCATGTTTGGTCCGCCCAGCCAGACATTACTTTCTTTAGCTGATCGATGAGTGATTACGTTATCTTTAAATATATCCCGTGGATGAAAAGTAAATTTTTCTGTCGGCGTTACATATATTTCTAAGTCCATGAGAATAGGTTTTATTCCTCCATTCGGTTTGGAAGGAATATCAGCATGCTGTACTGTCGGTACGCTCGTCTTATTCAATTGAAAAGCAACTGGGAATGCGTCTGTACTCATTATTCGTGTTTCTATATAAAGATAGATTTAAATGGAGGAGAATTTTCCCGGAATCCCTGTCGGAATCGTACTAACATTCCAGACCATGTTAATATTATATTTCGGATTCAGGTTTAAACGAATTTTTTATTTTTTACTAAGAATAGATAACATACTGCAAACAATGGAGAATTTAATAAAGTCATCGGCAGCGCAAATACGCGTTCCGAAGGGCTTCGGTGGCTTCGACGCTCGATCCATAATAGAAACAAAACGTGAAAAAATACTCTGGGCCATCGCAAGTGGTCAAAGTAAGTTATTTTTGGTAAGGAGATTTCAATTGCTGACGTAGAAAAATGGGAAGATGAAACGGTGAATAAAGCATTTAAAGTCTATGAAGCGAAATACAGTTCTCTTATAAGTGATACCATCACTCAAAGTTTCATAGATCTAGGAGCCCGTGCAATAAGTCAGGTAGTTCCAATCGATGATCGAGATAACTATGCCACTGATCTTAAAAAGGATTTTATTCTAAACAGTGAAATAAAACGATTATCAGGACGGATAGCCTACACATGGGGACCCATACTTGCTCTAGTTTCCACCGGTTTAATTACGGGTAAACATTTAAATTTTAAAAAAATCGGGTTTAATATAGTACCTGAAATAAATGGATTCAACTTCGCCGACTCAGCAAACGCTTCCGCCAGGGACTCCGTCAGAAGCCCCGCCGACGGGGCCCGGACCAGAAACGACTCCGTCATGGACGACCTTACCTACGCCACAGCGCAACATAGAGAAAGCGACGTTACCGCCGAAGCATCCAGGGAGAGTTGCTGCAGGGAAGCGACTAGCGGAATGGAACAGGTGGAAGAAACGTCAAGCAATGAAGGGGGAGGAGGGGAGTGATGCGGTAGCGAGTCCCCTCTCTCTGGACCCCTCTCAGAACGGTTCCGACAGGGTTCCGGGGGAGAGGTACCACAACAGTGTGATAGCTCACGCGATAGCTCACGCGATAGCTGGTATAATAAATGTTATCTTGTTTTAGGAATTGTGGGAGTTTCATTGACTGCATTAGGGCTATATTGGGGGCGTGCTCGTCATATTTGTCCAGATCGGAAAGATGAACCAAATCAGAAAGCGAAAAAAACAGAGCACGTAGCAGCTCCATCCGGAACAGTTCCGACAGGGGTTCCGAGGGGAGGGGAGGGGGGACCCAGCTCCTCTACATTGTATGAGATGGATTAACTCCCCCATATTTTTTATTTTTATTTTTTATTTTATATACTAGTCAGCAATCATGGATACTAAAACAGTTGTAAACACAATGTACGATGGTATTGTAATCGCAGGACTTGCGATGGGATATCTTATGATCTCCAGCAAATTTCTGAAAATAGAGGTTGGCGATCCAAGTCGACCAAATTTGACTCGATTGGCAAAATTAGGCGGTGCGACTGCTGCCGCGGTTGCAACAAAGATCTACTTGAACAGAAAAATATTATTCCTGCAGAACCTTATACTTTGTAATAATAATAATATTCATCGAACACTTATACTTAGTAATATATACATATAACGTACAACGATGATCATTTGGATTGAAAGCGAAACAGGCAAACCGTTACTATGTATTTAACCCTTGCATTGACATATCAAAGTTTACGAAGATAAGACTGCTCGAGTGTTCACTCTTTAACTCATGGTATAACATAACGAGGACGAATAGTATATTAAAATATCAAGAAGGTGGACAACCGAAGAAGTCTATAACAATACGTCCAGGTAACTACAATATCAATACACTCAACAAAGCCATCGGGTTGAAGCAAAAAATTAATTTTGAAGAACATATGCCGACAAACCGCGTTCTTCTAACTTTGGCTAAAGATGTTAGAGTATTTTTTAATGCCACAGGTAACTTCGCTAACCTCGTCGGCTTTTCAGAAAAAATGAGGACAACCCCGTGTAAAAAAGTACTATAAGTCCAGGTCAAGCAGATTTCTTAACAGTCACTAAATACATAGTTCATTCAGATGTTGTTGATATTACTGGAAGTTATGTTTCATTTGGTCTGGCGAATACATACAGGGGAAAGTATCGGACCGTTTACAAATACTTCCCATTCGGGAAACAAAACGAATAAGTGAAAAGGTCACTTATGATTTTAAAAACGGCTCAATTTCCGTGCCACTGAGAAAGGGGGGAGGCTTGATGGATTCAATGCGTATTTGGATAACAGATCAGGATGGGAAGATGATCGATTTCAATAACTGGCCAGTCACCTTTTGTATTGAATTATTTTAGCCGGCGAAGCCTGTCGGAACGGTTCCGAAGGGGGCCTACCAGAAGATAAACCATCCCACGACCAATCCTCCAGCAATATAGATCATCTCATATTTCTTTTGCTCAGACTGGGTTGATAATAATCTGAGAATTGAACTGGCCTTGACGTAGAGTTGCTTTGCACCGCTTCTGCTTCTTCCAGGATTTCTGCATCTGTATCTCTTAATTCTGCCGCAGCATGCGCGTCCTTTGCCTGATTTTCTCTTTCCCAGTCAGCCTGGAGTAATCTTTTTTCTGACCAGACGTTGCGATCATGTTCAAATTTTTCTAATGCTTTATCATGTCGGACCTTTTCTTCAATAAGAGCGTCACCATTCCCAGAAAGCTTTTGTCCGATAATATTTCCTCCTGTGAATGCCGTTGCATTTAATACAGCACCGAGAACTGTCATTCCTATAGCTGAAGCCATGATTGTGTATATTACAAGGTATTATTTTAATTTTCACTGTATATAGGTCCCGTATGTCTGGTCCAGGTCTAGGTACAATTCGTATGCAAAATCTTGAGCTTGAAGATCTGAGTGATGTTAAAGTTAACAATAATACTAAGATGGCTGCTAATCATAATAAGGATTACGTCCTTCGTTACAAGGACCGCGAAAAATATTTCGTTTTAGCCAATGCCGCGGCGCCACCCCACGAGCATGCTGTGAATTTTCCGAACTTACAGACATTGATGAAACCGTAATTGACGCCACAAAGGCTTCGAATGATCCTACTCCTTTTGCACTGACATGGAATTCGGCTAGTCAGAAATTCATGCCTTATAATGTACCGCGTAACATCTTAGATATATTGGATAGTGAAATTAGTGGTGGAGTTACTGAACTGCCAGGAACTCCAAATGTTATTTATTTCGATAGCAATGTTAACAAGTACAAGTTGTTAGATTTTCGTAGTTGGCTTACTCCTAAGAATCCATACATTGCACTTCTTGGTATACCGATTCACCTTAAAATTAGTCCTCTTAATACAATAATGAAGGCAGATAATACACTAAGAAGGTGGATAAACGAGGGGGAGAATTATTGCTCGTATACAGCTAGCGGAGTTCCAGTTAGATTATTTTGGGACACAACTTTAAAGAAACTGGGTCTGAAAAGTGTGGGGGAGGAGGTGGCTGAATTAAATTTACAGACTGTAAATCAACAGATGACTGATAATATGAAAATAATTGAGCATGGTACAGTTGTTATCAAATGTATAAAATTAGGTACAGGAGATGAGTTTGATGATTTAGTTGGAAATATTGCTTTAAAAACAGACTCAAGAACACCTTGCACTATTTCATAACTATTGATAAAGATAAAAAAGATTTAGATATTTTACTCGTACTCCGGAAGAAAGTAGTTCCGGCAACATTTCATTTGTTAAAAAAGATACAACTACTTACACTTTAGATATCAGTACCATTTATCTAAAACGTCTCATATTGTTTGAAGTAATGGTCTTCAGACATATTTAAGTTCGGAGGAAAATTCTAAAATTTTATCTATCGGGTGAACAAGTTCGTACCGATAGGAACTAGAGTCGTTCAGAAAAAATTCCACAGAAAATTTTCTGAAACTGTAGAATAACAGACATTGAACATGACATCACAAGTTACTAAGCAACTGAAGTCCGGTATTGCGAAACGTCTGTAGGGGTATTGCGAAATTCCCTGCTGGAAAGTTCCTGCCTGAAAACGTACCGATATAGGGGTATTGCGCAACAGTGTTCCGACGACTCCAAACATAGTGAAAAGGGAACAGTCAGCAGATAAAGTTCACATCCAGAAACGAGACCCGCACCTTCGAAACTGTTCGATACGGGTTGCCTTTGTAAGAGCTCCTGTACGGCTCAGTCAGAATCTATCTAGCAAATGAGAGAGAGAATAGAATGTCGTTCTGTTTTGCTCAGTGAGGGTGAGTCATAGCTACTGTATTGCGCAAGTTCCATTTGGAATGTGAATGACTCAGCAGGGAATTTCCCTGCTGAGTACAGGACAATGACTGCTGCGCAAGCTGCTGCGCGTGAGTGAGTTCGTATATAGGTCAGGGTCGCACTTTAGTTACATGGATGGTTAAATTTTCCTTTCGCCCATTTAGATAAATGAATAAAATGGGTGTAAAATTCTATTTATCATGGAAAGGAAATATTCCTTACTACTGACATAAATGAAAGTTATTTGAACTGGTTGGTTACTGCTCCAGCATAAGTTCAAGTGTGGATTCTAAGTATCAACAACCCTGATATGAAAGTGAATTAAGAATTAGAGATGGGACTCAATAGGATCAACAATATCTAAAACAGGAAACGGTGAACTTATATAATACAGAAGAGGAGAAAATTTAGCCAATGGCTAATCTAAACCAAATTACTTAAACTGGACTGTTGGCATTGATTACACATGTATTTATTGTCAATCATATAGAAAATAAATTTGGGCCATTGACTAAAAAACATTTGCTTGTTACACTCACCACACTTGTTCTTAGTATTTGGAGTGTACACCTATCTACAATACAATGATAAAAGTTTGGACTCTGTAGGTCAACAGTGCATCTTTAATGTGTGAGACTAAACAAGCTTACCCCTCAAGTATATATAGGCAAAGACAATATTTAATTTTGAATTATGTAGTGCAGGGAAGGACATACAATATGGTGAAAAGCAAATTAAATATAAAAACGGAATATACAATTATATGTGTGAGACTAAATAAGCTTACCCTCAAGTATGGATAGGCCAAAGACAATATTTAATTTTGAATTATGTAGTGCAGGGAAGGACATACAATATGGTGAAAAGCAAATTAAATATAAAAACTGAATATACAAATATATGGAAATGTTGTTTTACAGTCATGAGTATCTGGTG